>NC_047019.1:28529647-28717147 GCF_902652985.1 Pecten maximus
TCGTACAGTCCTGTATGGTATTTCGAGTTATATAGATATCTATAGATCAAATACATGTGACATTTAAGTATCTATTAAATCGTAACAGTGGGTATTCTCGTGCAAATAAAAGTTTAAAATAGAGAGGTGGGTACTATAAACACGATTTCCGAATCGAGTTTAACATGAGTATAGATTTTACGACAAGATTCTTAAAGAAACTAATCGTTGATTTCCGCCACGTCTCCAAGTATGGTATGCTGCACGCAGAGCTAGAGACATGCTATTATCCCTGCACGTGATTATAAAGAGAAAGATTCCGTTCAGCAGCTGGTAAATTCGACATTATAAACTCATCAATTTTATCTGTTCAAGGTCAATAAACAAGGGAGATAATAATGAATTTTATCGCGTGTTGTAAACCCTAGTGGAGGAAATTGTCTATGGGGGAGGTCGCCGATCAGCTGTGTAATGGAGTATATAGTAACGCTGTCGAGCTTCCGTGGGTATTGGTAATCCACTGGTCTAACTTTACTTTATCGCCAGTGAATAACGTCTTAACTAGCACAGGCTTAATAATCATATTTCTGTTTTTTATTTGGTTGATCATCCATTTCAAATCGATCTCGTTACGATGACATATTTTATACATTTAAAATAAGAGTTATTCTCTTTGATAGCATCAAATTATATAAGACACTTCTTTAAAAAAGTGAAAAACAAAGACACGTCTAAGAGAATTGATTTGTAACGGACGCGTATCATATCTCCAGGCCATGGAATGGTGGCCATATTGTACAGTGCCATGGAATGGTGGCCATCTTGTACAATGCCATGGAATGATGGCCATCTTGTACAGTGCCATGGAATGGTGGCCATATTGTACAGTGCCATGGAATGGTGGCCATCTTGTACAATGTCATGGAATGGTGGCCATCTTGTACAGTGCCATGGAATGGTGGCCATATTGTACAGTGCCATGGAATGGTGGCCATCTTGTACAGTGCCATGGAATGGTGGCCATCTTGTACAGTGCCATGGAATGGTCGCCATCTTGTGCAATGCCATGGAAAGGTCGCCATCTTGTACAGTACCATGGAATGGTCGCCATCTTGTACAGTGCCATGGAATGGTGGCCATCTTGTACAGTGCCATGGAATGGTCGCCATTTTGTGCAATGCCATGGAAAGGTCGCCATCTTGTACAGTACCATGGAATGGTCGCCATCTTGTACAGTGCCATGGAATGTTCGCCAACTTGTACAGTGCCATGGAATGGTCGCCATCTTGTACAGTGCCATGGAATGGTCGCCAACTTGTACAGTGCCATGAAATGGTCGCTATCTTGTACAGTGCCATGGAATGGTCGCCATCTTGTACAGTTCCATGGAAAGGTGGCCATCTTGTACAGTTATACACTATACGTAGATGCAAGTCTTTGTAACTACATGATATTACAAAATGTATTACGGAATGGTACATTGTAAGTTAAACGGGACGTATTCTTTCAAGATTTTTTTTAAGAAATCGTTCTTATGGATGTGACTTCGAATTTTCCTTCGTATTTTTTGGTTGAAGATGAAAATAACTGTATATCTTATTTTTAATAAAAATGTGTGTTGCCACATTCTAAATGTTTAAAACAATGTAAAACAACTAGGTATAATACCACACTTATATATACGCCATTTGTTGATTTGTTCTACATTTTCAATTATTAAAACTGTTAATTTTTTTTCTTTCAAAACAAACATTATTTAAATTCTGATTTTCTCTACTTTTCAAGTAGATTTTGTTATTGATATGAACATCTATCTAATAATTTTTTCATCGAAAAAAACTTCTTTTTTTTAACTCATCGCGGATTTAGATATCAGTGAATAAACCATGTGATATACATCCACGCAAAAAGTATTTACGTAAACGCATTGATTTACATGATCTTGTAAAGACGTTTTATCAATCAGAAGGCTTCCTTACGGATTCATCCGAAGACATAGTCTACGACATTGTTTGACTCGCTAAGTAAGTGTTACGGGGACTCGAGGGCAGGATAACGACGAAACGAGTGGGTTCCCCTAACAGATAATTACATGGTAGGGCTTCAGTACGAGTAACGGCGATACGCTGGAAACCTAAGAATAGTCGTCACCGCGAATGTCATGACGCCGACATTATCTACTATTCTATATTTTATGGAATAGTCTTTTTATCACGGGATTGAAGACGTTAGATTATCACTACACATAAACATTTAAAGGAACAAAACGTCAATTAGTCTCTAAAATAGGTCTTCATCAAAGATTAACGCTATGACTTAAAGGTATTCTTATCCCGGCAGAAAAGATGAAAATGAAAGGGAAATATACGTAGGAAGTATTATTTGGGAAACCAATAAGATGTAAATGACAAAGAATACGAGCAGTGGATTATGCATGTAAATCTTGAAGGTCGATTGAAGAATTCGCCATCGCACATGCAAACATTACCTATTCTGGCATCAAGTTACGGAGACTGACGGAAATGACCGAAAATCTGTGACGTTTCACGGAAACCATAACAAACATAAATGTTTCGTACACATTTTTTATTTTTTTTTTTTTAATTTTCATTAATTTGTTTTAATCTCCGCTAGGCTACGTTTCGAAAGTACATATTAAAAGCGCAGCCTAGCGGAGAGAGCCGCAATCCAGTCTAAGACAATATAATGAAAATACATTGTATCACGTGATGTTGAATGTATCTGCTACATGAATTTACACCCCACACAATCGTAACCTAAGATCCAGGAATCAGCAGCCACAGACGTAATTTATTTTATTTTAAAAATCAATCCTATAATGATGAGTGTAAATTGAGTCGATGTCGCCTTTAAATGTCACGATGTCAACGATTCTCGTATTAAAATGACGTATTTTATTTACGACTAATTTCATTTTTGAAACGATTACAATGACTTTCAATTTTGTTAAGTTTTTGATTTGTTCTAAGGTGTAGTGTTCAAATTTATATACGTTATAAAATGTGTCATCAACGCTTGTGGACATTAAAAAACAACAGAGAATTCTGACATAACAACACCGTAATTCTAACTAAAAATCCATAAAAAGAGATAAAGAATGAACAAAAATATAGATTTACATGGACACCCCAGGGAACATACAATGGGAATACGACAAAGGATCGTCGTCATGAAACTATTATCATGCTCAAATACGAAATCTGTGCTCAACACAACTTCAGTAAAACTCGCTTAAATCATGAAATAGTTCAAATGAAATACCTAAACAGTCAAAACATTATCTCACTTGAATTTTCCCCTGAAATTCCTTCAGATTATTGATAAAATATTCATTCAGTTATCAAAATCTCCAAAAGTATTTCCAATTTGAGCACAAAAAAATACGGACCCTGGTGTTCCAAGAGAGTAAACGTCTTCTGCTTCCTCGGCGACATCCGCCATACAAATCTAGTTCAAATTCGGGTAAGCTCCGCTTTCAGAAATGAGAATTAAGGTGATGACAACGGAACAACTCGGCATGTCAACAAGAATCAAACACGCCTGACTTCATATTGCATAAGGAAGTAATGGTTATGATTTTTTATGATGTCGACCATAAGCATTTCACATGATCTTCATCAACCCCTATCGCTGAAACCCTGAGCTGTTCCGTGATTAGTCGACATCCGTCACCTAAATCCTGATAATGGGAACATGTCATTGAATATCGAATCAGTACGGGAAGCAGGAATGTTCTATCTAAAACTGGAAAATTAAAAAATGGGATGCAGATAGCACCATCCTTATCATACAACTTAGTTATGACCTCTCCCTTTAGGGGACATTGAATCAATGGTCGAGGTAAACGGCTTTTCAGGTACTGCGGGGTTTATCAGATCAAAGGTAGCACATCGTCAATATACCTATTTGTGCCTGCCCTGCAGGTAGGGCGTAAGATTGTACCTGCTGCCCCCGTTGCATGATCGTAAGAGGCGACTAAATTTGGGATCTTATCTTTTCTCTTCTTTCTTAACAACTTTCTTCTTCCTAACGTCTCCCTTGACAATGCCTCACTTTTGGCCTTTAGTTGAGCGTTCGCCCCTGTGAGGAAGGCTTTGGGTTCTGTCCCCTGGCCGAGACATACCAGAGTCTTTAAAATGGTAGTTGCTGCTCCTGCTTAGCGCTCAGCATATTTGGAGTGGGACGACTGGTTCGCCCGTTGTCAGTATAATGTGACCGGGTGGGGTGTCCTGCTGGGTGTCTTCGGCAGTATGCTTCAGTGAGGTAGCACTATAAATCGGCAAAAGTTCCGGCCTATCACAAGGAGACTTAACACGAACATACCGCAGCCTCCTAAAACACACATACGCACTCACCACACGCATGCATGTCGCACGCACGGGAGGCCGTCCTTAAATGACCTTAGCTGTTAATAGGACGTTAAACAAAATAAACCAAACCAAACCAAACCTATTTGTGAAATCGAAGGACTTTGCAAGGTGACTGTTAGGTAGTACCTGTTGTGCTAAGCTCTACCACCATATGTAAACAAGAACTAGTTGACAAACAGAGGGGCACAGTTTGTCCCCATGGGTATGACAATCGTCTGTTGGAAGATCTTATCACCACAATTAACAAAGATGTTGTCGATCAGAAATTCAATCATTTCTGTGGGCTCTAGTCGTACGTTAAACAAAACATACTCCCGTTTATCGTTCACAACTATGTACTTATATCACCATAACAACCGTCGACACATTGATCTAAAACCAAGTTCATCAGTGATTATTTCGGTAGGTCTGCTGGTACAGAGCTTGGATACGTCACTTCCATGGCGTCACGCGAAAATATATCGGGATTTACGTATTTCTTACACAGCTCAATGAAGAACTGTTAACTATCCCATCGTACAGATTATACCTGTCAGAGGTTATGAGTAACGCTGATCAACACTCATCAGAAATAGGGGTTTTCCCCAGACGGAAATTCCGTCACCGTTACTCAATACTATGATTACTATTTCCTCGACGCTTCCTTGGCGCTTGTAATTAATACAATTCACTTACTAAGTAGATTCAAGCGTCTACGATCATCGGGAATTAGTAGTTGGCGTTTTAACGATATATGAAGGAGACCGAAATCTGGTGAAGCTTCGTCCCTAGAGACTATAGAAAATAGCCACGTTCATGGCTACAATGTTTCTTAGCCTTGGAGGATACCTTTATAAACACACTAATTAGTCGATGTAACACTGATACATCCTATATTTATTTTCAATTTTCGGCTACTTAAGCTTAGCCGTCCCTGAACCAAGTTGGGCGCGCACTGAGCGAAAATTAACGATCAATGCTAAGTAGTAAATGGTTATTGTTGTTTTTGTTTTTTCTCCTTTGTACAACGTTGTTAATGAAGAAAAGGTCCTTTGTATTTCATAGTAAAGGAATATGAAGATCATTCAGCATTTCAAATCATTAAGGCTGTAAGTATTTTTCATTAAAATCATTTCGTATTGTAGAGCATAAAGCATTTTGGCCTATGGATGTTTATATGAAATGTGAAGTATTCTATAAATGTGAATGGTTTTATATATGTGTTTTATAAATCTAAAGTGTTTTCAAAATGTTAAGTGTTTTATAAACATGAAGAAAAATGTGAAGTGTTTTATAAATGTGAAGTGCTTTAAAAAAAGCGGAGTGTTTTAAAAATGTGAAATGTTTAATAAATAGGAAGTGTTTTATAAATGTGAAGTGTTTTAAAAAAGTGGAGTGTTTAAAAAAAAGTGAAATGTTTAATAAATGTGAAATGTTTAATAAATGTGAAGTGTTGATGCTTTATAGACCTAAAAGGCAAAATTCACGTACAGCATTTTGCCTAAAGCACTAGCATGTGGTACCAGCTTTCCATAATACATGTTGTACATGTATGTAGTGCACCAAAGGACACACAGCTCGTTGGCTATTTCTCTTACTTTCGCTGCTCTCCGCCATACTTCATGTAAACTAGATTACCTGCTCCTGCCTTAATAAGTTAATTCCACCTCTGCAATTAATCTACACTTGTTAAGGCGGACTGTGCGACAATAAAGAAGGTGATAAGACCTGATGTGAATATATTGTTGTGGTCTCTTGTCCTAGTGTGAGACTTCTCTAATTCAGACTCAATTTATCAGATTTTTTCTAACATTATATAATTGGACAAACTGAAAATAATTGGATGAAACAACGTTCTGCTCTCTGAAGTTCAAACGTCTCTGAAATACACCAGAGATTGGTTGACATTAACAGCAGTAACAGTAAGAAATATCAACTACGACACGTGTATATATCTAAAAAGGTGATTTACTGAGAAATCCATTTTTTATATCGAGTCAACAGGTCCTATGCCATTATCCTCTATCCGGGAATTGAGGGAGACGAACTAATTCATCAAAAGACATCGGATACAATGCTAATTAGTGGTTTAAAACATTTGAGAAAGCTACTGACAGGGTGTTATGTCATAAAGCATATTTCTTCCTCCTAGACGACAAACCCGTATTTTGAGGCTTGTTGACCACTGATGGTATACACTGTATACCACACACATGGGCCTAACACCAAAGCAATAATAACAGAAAACTTTAACTAGTTTTTCACAAAAAGAATGTAAATACTGGCAGGTGTATTTTGGAGATTAAAATATCTACAAACGCCTGGAACGTTTTCTTCTTATCAGAGGAATTACACAGACATAGGACCGTAATTCTTCGAACACTTTTCATCCAAAAAGGTCTCTGCAAAAATGAGTGAAAGAATGAAATAATGTGGATGGTATTACATTTGCATCTTTTTTAACTAGTTATTACGATTTTATAGCCCGTCACATCCGGGTAATGTCTCGACCCGGCAACAGTAATCGTAAATGTTACAGAATGTGAAGGAGGCGACTATCTATGGTACTGTATTCTCATTTCTCCTTATTTGTCTTCCTAATATCTCTATAGACACTGTCTTGCTTTTGTCCATGGATTCGAGCGTTCGTCTGCATATGTGAGCAAGTAGACTCTGTCCCTTGCCATGCCATACAATACCAAAATGGTGCTTGATGATTCCTGCTTGAAGCGATTGGCCCGTTCCTGTGTCAATTCCAGACACCTTGCAATATGACACACCATTGAAATTGCGCTATCAATTGGTCCTCATTCAAGACTCGGCCACATGTGTCGAGGTGACGGACAAATGGTGCATCGTGTGAACATTGCTGTTGTGTGCATGTTAAACTTGATTGGCTGTATTGGTTCGTCCGTCGTGTCGTTGACTGTAGAGCCTGTAGCGGCGCCACCAGTATTGTATTTGAATCAATCGACATCGACACAACATACAGACTTTCTGTATTTTAGCGTTCCCGTCACATTTTATGAAGCTGAGCCAACGTAAATCGGGCATGTCTAACGCCAGTCCACAGTTAACTAGTTCTCAGACTCATGGATATTCACGCATCAGTGTGTGGTAAATAAGCATGGTAAATTCGTTACTTGGTTCAGATGGCCAATTAATAACAGGTTCTCTTAAGTAATTAATACGTCTCTTCCCTGACTAATACACTCTGTAAATGTCTGAAGCGCATCCATTACGCTGTCTCCGTCTGGTAGAGGCCATGCCAGCCATTACTTAGCTTTGTCTGGTAGCAGGTCTCCGTGTGTATACTCAGCGAACACGGTTTACATAATGCAACACCGACTCGAGGGGCATGACAAATTGAGGGCGGAAAAAGACTGTATAAATGGCCGTGATATATTCCTGGGTTTTGGCCTTGGAAATGAAGTTCAACGAAGGCCAAATTACACTGTTCCAAAATAAGCATACATGTGTTTCACCATTAGGTAACAAGTTAGATCAACTTATATTAATTACTCTTGTTGGTCCGGATGGAGGAGCACAATGGTTCGTATATAGACTGGCCACCTGTCTTTAGAATATTAGAATTATAAATTAAATGTAGGTTTATGATTTTTGTCTCGAGGATATGTCTGATCCTAAGTTTTAAACTAGGGGGAGATAATCCAGTATTAGAATTAAGTGGAGCAATTCTAACAAAAACCTTGGGGGGCTGGTGGCCCGTCAATGGTTCTTACTGTGGGGATGATGTTGATGACTGTAATACCCGAAGAAAACCCACCGGTGACCACAATACCTTTTCATTCCGATCTCCTTTATTTAAGGCGAATACGTTACCACTACGCCCCCCCCCCCCCCCCCCCCTTCCCCGGTCATCAATGAACTGATGCACATCAGCTGTATATGTATTTAATAAGAGACATGTGGCTTTTTAATGGCCATCTGATATGATTTGATTCAGACTCTTTTATGACGCTGTTGGATGTTTTTATGTAAACAAAAGAATACCAACACTACGTCTAATGCAAATACGGCGATTGTGAAGTTTTATACACGAAATGCAAATATGGCGACTGCTAGAAAAATGATATGTGCCTGGATATAAGCTGGATGTTTGTAGTTTCCAAAAAGATAATACCAATACTTGTTCTACATACACGTAAATCATTTATAATGTTAAACAAGAAATATCTTTAAAAAAGATAAACGGCATAGTTGTAATGCTGGTGGTTATAATGTAAAACTGCTGGTGAAATAAATTAATGAATTAATGCGTTTCAGCACGGATAACAAAATTATATCAGTTTATCATTTTTGTTGATAATAAGACTGCATTTGAATCAGGAATATAATTTTACTAATGTGTATTTGAAAAGATATATCCACTTATTCACCTTGTATTCAATCTTAACTTTGTTTCGTTTTTAACTGCACGTATCTGCATTTTGCATTTACCGCTACATTGACCAATCACATACTTCATCTTGACCAGTAACGCCACCTGTCGCGTCATATCCGGGGCCAAAAGAATATTATACGGGTATGCCGAAAAAGGAAATAAATGTGTATAATAAAGGAGTGTGTAAACAAAAGAATGAATGCGAACGTGTGATGGGTAAAAGCCGTCCTTAGAGAGGACACATATATAGATGTCAAAATAGGAGATTTATTGATTTTTTAGGGAAGATATTTGCCTATATCTTGAAGCCCCGAACGTACTTGTAATTACTAGTCGTGTGATATGCAGGTATATGACTGACCTACTATGTACAAGGGTACCTGCTTAGAGGTTTTGATTTTCAGAGGCATCACAATTTTGATTTATTCAGAAGAGGAGAAATGGTGCCTTACATAACCACCAGACCTCGCGTGTATATAGAGGATGGATCGTCTTAATGTCTTTGTAAACCCGTAACGTGCCTCACAACGACGCTTTATAGACGATACGCCCTATGTCTTTGATTTGTGTACCAGATTAAACTCATACAGCTGCATTGTATATCCTAACCCGTTAATACGCTGACAAGACAAAGACGCGTTAGAGTCGACCTTTACACGAACAGTTTTACGGAGTTATACACTTACCCAAACCTATACGTTCCAGGGTTGCATGTGCAGTAGTAAGTATTTCGAATATCCCCTCTCTCTTCGTTCGATACAAACGATAAAGTCCGTACGGTTAAGCCACGCATGCATCCCCCATCTTAACCTCTGTTTTATGGAGCAGGACATGTACTCTACGTCTGATCAAATTCAAAGATTAAACTGCTAGACAAAACGCAATAAGGAGACCCAGCTTTTGAGAAAACGACATTTATGTTACGCCCCTGAAGCATGCAAGTGACATGTGGTGTCTTGGTGAACTAGTTAATCTAGGTAGGGGGCCAGCCAGAATATGTCCGGGTTGTTTGATAAAATGTGTTCACAAGGATTCTATAGACAGTTGTGCCAGAGGTAATCTAGTTTAAGCACCTCTATAATGTCAATTTCCTTCCAGGATTAAACATAACAGCGAAAACTTTAGTCCAAGTTAATGTGAGTCCTCCAATCGATCACAGAAAGGATGTTGACTCTTGATAGCAGCTAATGACGCCAAACACGATTACAATGGAATGACGTTTCTTCGATATCAAGTGAATCTGGAATACACGTTATCCGGATTTCTATTACCAGATTCCGGATTTCCCGGAATACACGTAAATATCCCGACTCCCTATTACTAGATTCCGGATCTCCAGGAATACAAGTAAAATCCGGACCCCCTATTAACAGATTCCGTATCTCTAGAAGATACAGAATACATGGGTTCTTTCATATGATAACTCATCGCATCCCACTACTTAAGCTAGCTAAAAGTTCCTGTTGTCCTAACGCCAACCGACCTTTAGCACAGAACCCTATTTGCCACTGCAAAAAAAAGTTCCGTCTTGATTTCAGAGCGGACAATAAGATCAGTATTTGACAACGGTGTGTTCTTAAAGTTTAGGTATAATATATCCTATTCGAGCAGTCCAATTACCTTTTTTTGTGATTAAAATCTTTTTATTCAGGCAAAACATGTTGATATTACAAATATGTCCTCTCACAGGAGGGCTTGCACACGTCATTCATATATTTCCACGCTACATTTTTTTTCACATTCATTACAGTCTAATTCACACTACACTTGTAAATTGATAATATTTTGATACAAAACACGTTGCTTCATCATTTCACCGCTTCACGTAACATGGCGGCATTGGTTGTTATAAATACGGAATGTTTAAATCAAGCGGAACAAATATAAAGTATGAAGAAAAATAGCTTTTCGTTTGTTTTTCCTTTACATTTCATTTTTGTATTTGTCGGGCCGCCATTTTCAATCAGAGTTGTTACCAGGATGTTAAGAATCTAGGAACCTGTTGTGCACTGCGAAAGACAAAAACCAAAACATTTTAGCATCTCTGACCTACGATATTTATAAAAGCTGCTGTGTCGCAATGTTTGGTTTATACTCCCCTCATCATGTCGTAACGTTTGATAGAGAAATTAATCGGTAGCTTGAAGCCATTTCAATCAGTCGTGTTTCCAGTCGAGTGGACCTCGTGACGTACACGTTTTTTTTCCGACACTGTAGATTTGTACAGTCTGTATGGCTTATCCGCTCGGCAGAGTCAGCAATGTTAGACAACCTAATAATTGTATTTATCATACGGCTTCTGTGTTTATGTAATTAAAAATCATCCTTAAACATAATTTAAAAGCTCGCAAATACAAATTTAGTGTTCCCTGGGTGGCCATATTAATTTCTATGCAAGTCATGACATCTCTTTCAGAATGATTGACTATTAACACGAGACTTTAATCTGATCTAGTCAGTCATGCATAAAATCACATACCAACGCACCGCTACCTCATTGCGTTCGATATGGTATACCCCATCTGCAATTTCGTATCATTTTCAGCTTTTGATAAAACAGTAATCACATTTCGCAGAAACATCGTATCATATTGAATCGTAAATAACAGTTTGTCGGTATAATTAATGGGGAATTTCTATGACTTACGCACATCGAATCCACAGATCCCTCTGTAAACAAACCGAGCGGTCGGTAGAGAGAAAATTAGGATAAAATGATTGCCGAGGACTATAATATAATTATTTACACTATCATTAAAACGAATGATTGTTATGATTTATGAAAATAGGGGAAACCAAACACGCATCAATTAAAGGCATTCTCATAATTCCTAAAATACAGAGTGAAAAAACCTAGTAGGTCCAACCGTAGACATTAGACATAGAACTTGTCCGTTTCAATCTTAGTTGACATTGTTGTATATATCATTGTAGCAAATGTAACATAAGGAGCTTCCGAAACACTTGTAACACATTGAATAGAACATTTAAGACATGATCGACGTTATAGGCTTATTATATTGTAAGCCAAACGAGACAATGATTTCTGTACGATGCACTATTTATCCACGCGCAATGAGTTCTGAATAGGAAGTAATTTGTCTGCTCGTCGAGACGGAAATTGACTGTATCACAGAAGAAAGATAAATCGCCCGCGGGTTAATAAACTCCCAATATCAATACCACTAATTTTTGAGTAAGTCAAACTGACTAATGGCTAGCCATCTTAAGCACATCCTTTAAATACGATTTCAATAGAATGTATCATCGTAATCAGCCCGTATATCTTGTGTATACAGATGGATTGATTTTGCCGCGTTTTTGAAGTGGTCGTCTGCTTGCAACCTGCATGGAACTTCGTATGAGATAACGAGCAGACTGTTGAAAGAGAGTTGAGCGGAGACAATAAAACAATTGGAATGTATAGGTGTGAGTTCGTGTTAAAGAGCCTTTACGTGAAAAGGAATGCTCTATACGGGCTTCAGAGTAGGTACGGAACCATTATAATTGGTTGTAAACAACACAAGATACCGGTATAATTTTGCTGAAGAATACAAAGACGCCACTTGTGGATCTGCGAATGTAATAGGTTGTATAAATCGTTGAGAATAGTATATGGGTAAAAAAAACATTGGGGTACCACCTAATCTAAGGCTATGCTTTCAGTATACAGTACTTGCCTTCTCTCTTACGCTGAAATCTATAAGGTTCGAGTATAGTTTTCTTGTATTTCATTGGTTCCTGATTTCGAAAAACTGACCAATCGCAAATTAAAGCTGATGGAAAGTGCCAAAACGGTATCTCTACTTTAAAGATTATCACAAGATCAACTAATCATTGAGATTAAAACTCTGACATATAAATAAGAATTCACAAATACATCTAATCAAAACGTGAGACCAAGGAATGTGGGATTTCGTGACAGGCTCCAGGTTATATACAGTAACTGATTCTATCGTGAGAAAAAAACATATATGTTGCAGAGAAGAATATCCAAGTTTGGTTGGTATAAGGTGGGAATAGTATAAACTTCAAACCTGAAGCACTTTGCGAACGGCGCTACACGTACATGTATGTTGTATATATTTAACCAAAATGAAGTGTGTTCCTAAAAACACATGGATGATGCCAAGACGTAATATACATAGAATGAATTCATAAGGTGACTGTTTTCTTTAATTAAAATACATTAACCTTTGTTGAGATCGGTGGCAATTTATTCCACCCAGTTATTGTAATACTCATGGAAACAATATGTGGCCCTCCCTTTGCCGATTTGATTTTGTTTTCACACGAGGACCAATCAACGGAAAGTTGATCCGAACAGGTAAATTCTCAGCTTAGTTTGGCGTTTTTAAATAACAAAACTGTACTGAATACGTCGATTGGAGATCTATATACATGTATATACAGTCGAACCCACTTAATTTGAAATCGGATGTATCGAAATATCGTTTAATTTGAAATGAAATAAAATCCCTGTCCAAATGCCTTCTTTGTCTTTTTGTTGTTTCATCGGTTAGTTTTATATCGGTAAATTTGAAATATCGCTTTAAGGAAAGGACCTTATTATCGATCAACTATACAATGTGGTATTGTCTGATGTTACGCGGAACTGAAGTATGTCGGCCACGGGTTGGACCCGAGTTACATTGAAAACTGGTTTATTTGAAGTGTTTTACCGTTCCCCGAGGATTTCAATATAACCGGGTTTAACTACTAAGTATATACACACTGTACATTTAGAGCTTGAAATCAGTAATACTACAGACGTCAACCCCTTACAATTGTAAACTGTCCGTCTATAGTAACACCCTAAGACTTGCTTCTCTTCCCTACGGAGTTTACATACACAATTTGACCCGATATTGTGACTGATGTTGACTGTTGACAGGAACACGAACACAATGTTTCTAAAGAGTTTATTGTAGCCATTCTAGTGTCACATTGGCGAACAGTCATGTCCCGGTGGTATACTAGTTCGATAATCTGGGTTGCGAGTTCGAAACCTACGTGGGGCAGTTGCCAGGTACTACCGGTGGTTTTTCTCCGGGTACTCCAGCTTTCCTCCACCTCCAAAACCTGGCACGTCCTTAAATGACCCTAGCTGTTAATAGGACGTTAAACAAAAACAAACCAAACGATACTTGTCTATAGGTACACTGTATAATGTGTAGTAAGGTCTCGTTGCCATTTATCCCGGTTTTGTCATGTTCCATTCGTACACACGTACTTTGTATACTCTGGAATTCCAACATTAAAAAGTATTAATTTTATTGAATTAGGGGGCTATATGACCCTCCGCTTCTATAGATTTTGACATTTCATTCGACTTATTTTAGTTTCCTCAGTCACTCACTAGGTATTAAGTTTTTAGCACTGATGTGTCCTAGAGGGACGAACCAGCTGTATTGTGATGTATAATTAATTCATTTAGGCTAACTCTCAACTTGCACTAAATTTGTGCTGGTATGTATATGTATTGTGTACACTCCTACGATATTGCCGGTGGAAGACACTGCGGATGAACATGATCTTCCGGGAATTTCCATTGTCGTAACCTGTCAATCACGTTTTAATTCATGTGAATTGTAACAAGGTTCAAAATATGTGCTTGACGTTCGTTTGAAATCCAATATTGAAACATGATGTCCCTAGCATTACTGACGAGTCCTAGAAGGATACAACAGCTGTATGATGACCCTGACCTCACTGACGAGTCCTAGAAATACGACACAGCTGTATGATGTCCCTAACATCACTGACGAGTCCTAGAAGGATAAAACAGCTGTATGATGTCCCTGACATCACTGATGAGTCCTAGAAGGACGAAATAGCTGTATGATGTCTGTAACATAACTGACGAGACAAAACAACAGTATGATGTCCCAAACATCACAGACGTGACCTACATATGTAAGAGGACGAAACAGCTGTATGATGACCCTGACCTCACAGACGTGACCTAAGAGGACGAAACAGCTGTATGATTCAGTTGAATCCATGTTTGGCTCTACTGTACCTAACTCTGAACTAAAATATGATAATACCTTGTATCTTTTGTGCAATCCTTTGAGAACCTGTCAATACCTGGCTTCGGCCTAGATTTACATGTCGGGTGTAGTCGGTGAAAACGTAGACTCTTACCTTTCCAGAACACCGCGTATATCCCATTAATTTAATAAATTTATAAATATTAACGTTTGAATTAAATTTATCTGAATTTAGTTAATTCCTTTTAATAAATCCATTTTTTTTTTTATTTCTTACTAATTTCAGATGTTACAGTGTCGACAGCCTATACACTACCTGACACAAAATTTATAATATTGCCCCCACGGTAAAATAACTATCTAATTAACACCAAGAAATGTCCTGATAATTATCATTTCTAAGATGTAAAGTTATAATTCCACCATAATACCCTGCCGTGTTGACCTCTGATTGGCAGACTGGCCGATATTCACAAAGACAAAATAGGTATATTACAGATGTGTATATGCAACAGTTTAAAATGATGCCCGAGCCTTTAACACTAGTCGTGAGGCTATGTGGAACTAACGTCGGTTACAGGTGAAGGTGTGACGAGTGACTTTGTGTATCTCTAGAAAATGTCAACGCGTCAGGTTGGCAGTGGCGGAGCACGTTGGATTTTTTTCGGGATGCAATAAATTATTATTCCATTTTAAATTTCAAAGATACATTTAGAAGCTCAAACTTTTGGAGGGTGGTAATTGCATTAAGTATCTAACTTTGGGTATTGTATAAAAATGTACAGCGGCCTATTCTTGTTTTAAATCGATCATAATTACTCTTTGTTTGTGCTGTAGCATCTTTAAGGGTCTCTACGACAGTATATTTTGTTCATAATATCATTATATTGCCGTCATTTTCTTGGGTTAAGTTAAAATTTTTTGCAAAAGATGTCAACCAAGTCAGATAGAAAACTCCATTATGACATAGTTATGATAATAAAACAAATTGAGGATATAATATTCTATAAGGTTTCACTTCTGAAAAATACCGAAATTTATCCAACTATATGCATGATTAATACCTCGCTGTCTGGTATTATAACGTTTATTAATTTAGTTACAAATGGTTATTTATTTCATTTTTCTTCTATATTACAAATACAGTTAAAAGTTGACTCATTGCCAGCCAAATGGCGTGTTTATTGTTAATTTACTGTAACATGTTTGTACATTCTAATGGTCCGTGTATATCATGTATTTCTCCAGTTTTTATTTTATATCTTTTAAAGACTTCGAAACTGAAAACGAGCTGGGAATATAATTTGACTATTCACTACTTATTCTGTACCAATGAGATGACCGTCACGGAATAGAAGGAAATGAAATTGGAAAGTGCTTTCATACAATGCATTTTATAATGTTTAATAAACATCGGTGTGAAACTTAATGCTGCATTTAGTAGTAAATGTAGCTACAAATCAATCTGATAAAGTGTTTTTATTTAGTTAGTTTATACTGTATCACACGATACCGGTGTTTGGTGAATTCTATCCTTGAAGTTTGAACTAGGAGAGTTTGTCAACAGGCACACGTTACGATCTGTGGATAGGTATGTATGGAATGTCGTGTTGGGTATATGGGGAGAGAGGGCTCTTCGGGGAAACAAGCACATGTTGTGATCCGTGCAACGTTATGTGTGCCCATGGCTTGTCCTTGAAATACAGATGATCTATGATAAAACCCGGAAGTATTCTTTCATGGTAATATACACCTGCATTCAACTTAGCAAAATAAATTAGACTTACCCAAGAAAAAAGAAAATGTAATTTTCACACGAACGTAGAAAACTGTTATTTCATTATCATGAAATAGGAAATTTTCAATGGAGAAACAATTAATCGTAACAAAGAAATATGAAATTAGCATGCCGTGTATATCAAACAACCAAGCTCCCAAAACCAATATACAAAAAAAATGTAGTGTATTCATATTTTCGAAATTGCTTTAAATTTTCATCATAACTTTCTGTCCTTGACTTCATCAGCGATCTTTAAATAACCCCCCCCCCCCCCCCCCCCCCCCCGAAATAGAAAAGCATTAATGGAATAAAGGAAAAAAAAGTCCTGATTAAGAAAGATTCCTCGAATTCTGTTATACTTTTCTATGGGGAAAAATGGATTTCCCCCTAAATTCCTATTCTGATTTTGCCTACGGAAGAACTCAGTTAAGAGATTTCCCTTCAGTTAAGGAATATTGATGAAATCGTGGCCTTGTGATATTTTTTCTAATTCACGTAAAACATTTTTACTAGTTTATAATATGTTGATGAAGCTGCAAGCATGCTACTCGATCCAGCTTATTTTTAATGTACAATAATTATTGATATTGATATAATTTTGTGAGTACACGAGTTTTCAGTGTGTATTTAACTTTCCTACTCTTTCCTCTCCCGTCTATCTATCTAAATTTCGAATCCTACACTACCAATCCTTAATTGTATTATTTTGTTATGACAAAAAGTTGGAATAATATCTGCCTTGATGGAGCTGGTTGTATACACTTAATTGTATGTACAACAGTGGATGTTAATCAAGAGTGGTGAACCCCGACTGTGAACTTTGATTAGATGATGTGACAGGCGTATGTAGCTAGATAGTGCCAAGTAGTCTTATATACATGTACTTGTGTACACATATGAAATTATGATGTGAAAATGATAATTAATCACATATATTTGCCTTCCTTGTCCCTCCTTTGTCTTTCTATTTCTATTTTCCTTCTGGAGTCTTTCTATTGTTTGACTATATATAAAATGTGATACTGGGTGTATTGGCACGGTCACACTGTTAATAAGTATTTGTTTAAGGACTCACACAACTAATCAGCCAATCAGCTGGTGTTTCGCCTGAACTAAGTCCCCGAGGAAAATGTGTTTCTTAGGATTGTAGCTGTTTCCCTGAGTAAATAACATATGAAATAGGTACTTTCTATATACGAGAATAAATAGTAGGGTCTTGAGATTTGGAATTAAAAAAAATATACACTCCTACTGAAAATAGAATGACGTATGATTCGAGGTGTAAAATGGCGGGAATTCCCTAGGTGTCGGGGTTACTGTCTTTCGAGTACCCGTGTGCTCTTATATGCCATTAAACCTATGCAATAACAACATTTATCCTATAAAAGAAACATCAAACATTAATTTGATATAATGTCAATCATTTAGTTGTTAGAGTCGTTGAGTCCTTAGGAGAGGGCTTTATTAAGTTGATATAACTTGTTTCCATTTCTCATGCTTACATATTATATGAAGCCTGCTAAAATATGCTTCTAACAATACAATTTCAAATATGTTATTGAGTAATGTATTGATAACTTTGTCTATTTTACAACAATTGCGAAACAAGTTATATTATGTATTAATAACTCTTGTTTGTCCGGGTGGAAGCACGCGAGGGGTCTTATTGTGTGAGGGAACTGAAGTACCCGAGAAAACCCACGTGGTCGAGCAGGTGCCCCATACCTTTTCACGTCCCATCGGGGAGTCGAACCCCGGCCGCCTAGATGAAGTGTGTTACCACTGTGCCACTCGTTTATACGTTATATCCCCAGTCCAATCAGTTTGATATATACAATCTATGAATGATAAGGCTTTGTATGCGCCACGAAACAGAGAACGTTTGTTTCGGTTCCATTTTAACAAGGAAATGAAAATGACAGTCGGAAATTGTCGGAAATGGCCGAGCTCCAAACTCTGTCTTTCCTCCTCCCGTTGTTGCTGCTTCTCCTCGGCCTTGTAACTTTAAAAGATTCCAAACAAATACAGAGATTTCTAAATTGATACGTTCTAATTGGACTACATGTTATGTGTGTCTTCAAAAATCAAGGGTTCCACACTCGACATACATGTCCTTTTGTCGAATCCTAATATCATATAACTTGAAATCGCAGGGACCTGTCACATTTCATTTTCCTACAGGACGGCACTGCACGAGCCAACCAATAGGAAGTCAACTTGTGACCGGCCCCTGTGAATAAAAAGGCTATGTGTGTCAAATTAGGTTTTTATGGCGAAGGCAAAAATATCTGCATATTCCGAACAGATCCCTGGATTTCAAAGACGCTATGTAAACGCTGATAACCCTGAACTTTGACATTAATCAATATTATAAAGAAACCGTGTTGTAACTAAATACGTTGAAACAGCAATTAAAACAGCTGCCGGATATTTCTCATAGCATTCCGACGGGTAAGATGTCGGCAAGTGACATCGGACGTTTAATTTAGCGAGGAAATTAAAATCTTGTTTTGTTTGTCTGATACATCGTTTTGTTTTGAATATCTTTATAATTTAAAGGTTTTACTTCCTGAGGAAATGGAACTCTAAAACCATCATTACAGACTGAACAATAACAGAGCGGAAGTGATAATGACCTAAGTCAGCAGCACAGTGGTTTTATAATATAATGATATCTTGATACTGAACAACATAACTCCTATTATATACCCGACAAGCTTAATGTCACACACATTTTCACTGGTTGTGATCACAGGGATTCGGTACACGTTCAAAGTCCAACATCCTTAACAGTAAAAATACATATACAGACTCTGGAATGCATGTGCATATATTTTTCAGAATTATGATCAACAATCCGCCATGATCCGTGAACCCCCCCCCCCCCAGAAAAACTGTAACCTCTCGTCTCCCCCATGAGATTGAATGACCGAAATAATTAGACATCAATAAATTGTTTTTTGAAATTTTAAACTTCAACAAAACCATTAAAGTGTACACTTCTGATATTCAGGATATCGAGGTCATCTTGTCGCAGCTTAAGTATTATCATAACAAGATATTTATTTACATCAAACAATAAATGTCCTTAAAATTTCCGTAAATATTTCCTCCCTATCCATAGATGCACGATCTCGGTTTTATCACCTGGTCATGTGATATCATGGTTGTTGCATCAAAAGGGGTCCCGCGCGGAGTACCCGGATGTATAAGTCACATGGCACGTGCGATGGAACATACCCAGGAAAACATCGAAGGCACGTCGATAACCATGTCACGCGTGATACATGTGCAATAGGTACCGTTATGACACGAGAACGTCCATCACAAAAAGTGACAGTCACGTCCGTGGATGTTTGACAGTCACGTCCGTGGATGTTTCCGGTGAAATGAAAATGACGCTGGCTTACTCTGGTAATCATATTTATAAAAAGTTCCATTTTCGAGCGGTGAGTGATGAGTTTTGCTGATATTGGTGTCTTGATCGTTGTAAATAACAAGCGTTAATTGGATAACACGTGACAGCGAACATTTTGTGAGCAGTAAAGAGCTCGAGGTTGTTCTAGAAAGTTAGCATTATAATCGTTACACACTGTCCATGTGGTCAAATCATCGCATTTTGACATTCTATCCATAAGAATACAATAATCAATATAACAAATCAGAGACATATAAACAGATATATATATATATATATGTCTCTGAAAAAAATACCCTTTATGTTCAGCCGCTTGTTTCTTACAACATCGATCAAACTGCTAGCGTGTTTATTTATAATTATAGTCAATAATTATATAATCAACTCAACAAATAGGTACAGTACTAGTGTATATATTGAAATGGTCGTTTATTACAACGACTTTTTTAATACAATTCCAAAACCTTACATAATATCAGGTCATTACGTAATTACGTATCAATTTCATAATGTTACATATCAATATAATGTATAAGCAATTATAATTGACTAATTTAGGTGAAGGGAAAAACTGGCCACAATATGCAGAGCTTTGATGTCAATGAAGTCAACCTTGTAACTTCAATTGGGTCACAGACAAACCTTTATACTATAAACAAAGTTCCCAAATAGTATTAAATATCCAAAATTTACCCAGAGCTGTTGTTCCTTAAACTCACATCTTGATGATGATGGCCGTTTAGAGGGTCACTTTTGTTGCGATGGGTTGAATTGGGTCACTTTTGTTGCGTTGCGTTGAATTGGGTCACTTTTGTTGCGTTGCGTTGAATTAAGGATCGCATTGTCACCTCGTTGAGTTACAGAAGCAGTTGTTAACATGATCTTATCTATGGAAGTTTCCTTTGAGGCATTAAATTGACATTGAATCTGTAATAAACTAATTACTGATTTTTAAAGGTAAGATTTAAGAAAAAAAAGAAAAGAATTTAACAATTTTCAGCAATGCTTACTTCAAACTATTTATCATCATTTACTATACATCATTTTACATGTATCAATATTTACTTTTTTCCGGCCTAACAAACCCTTTGACTATATATATTTGGCCTTCCGATTGGGCCTTCTGACTAAAGGGCATTCAGAATATAAGAGTACTTATAGTGTCAACAATGTCAGCCTTGAGCTTATCTTGAAAAGGGAGCTGGTATTATTCTATTAGTGGAGACAATTAATGTCGTCTTATATATGGGATGTCTGTTAAACTTTGTGGGAGAATAAGTATATTCAACAAATTTTGTTTTTGATAAATTGTGAGTTAAAAAAAAAATGAAAAAAAAGTATTTTTTAACCAACTACAGGAGATGATACAATTTCTATAAGTTATGACATTTAAATCTTTCAAAAGACTATAAACATGGCTACAGCACGAGGATTTTATTTGAAAGTTATATGGCAGCACAAAATATGTGGTTGTTCATGCAGAGATCCAAAGGTCACCTGACCATAAATCTCTGGATTGAAAATCACCCAATATTCTCATCAAATCCACAGTAAGACATTAATTTTGTATTTTTTGATCCCAGAAAAAACATAAATATGACCATATTAGAACCATAATATCAATTTTACTGATTTCGGTAAATATTTGACATTATGATTTTATTATTACGTTAATGATTCTAGACAAGATTGTCTTGATAAATTTGAAATTTGATTAAAGGACAGGTTACATTGTAATTTAAGTCTATAACTAAATTAATGTGACATAAAACACTACAAAAATGTGTCACCAAAAGTTTATTGACAATAAACCGTGAAATTTTATATATCAGTTACCCAGCATGATCATGTTTACAAACCTAATTGATTGTTTAATAATTAAAGACTTCAAGAGAGATTTCTGCCAATAAAGTAAAATTTATTGAGTTAAAATAAAGATTATGATGGGATGTGTTTATATTAGTAAAACATTACTATATAAACCACATACAGTTAATGTGTAGTGGTTATTTTCTTGGAAAAACAATTTTAGTTTTAAGTTAAGTTAACGCTATTTATCATGATAAAAACAGAATTTTCTTGTCCATAAATTTTGAAAATGAAGCAAATTTCTCCTAAGATTCATTGCCATCCCAACCTAAAAAAAAAATCACAAAAAAAGACCATCATCTGATTTTCTTATCAATCTAAATGGTAATGAGTTTGTGATAAAAGCAATGTCACCAATTGATGGTATATGACACAAACAATATATTCTTTATCAGAGAAAATATATCAAAATATCATTTAATTGGGGAAATAACAACCAACAAAGCAGTTAGTATTTGTTCATTTAAACCTTTTGATCAGTACATGTCGTCCATTGACGGGTATGTGATGTTGAGTATCAATAATAAAAAATGAACCCAGCTGGGGGTTTGTTTGGTACCAAACATGGGAGAAGGGAGATAACTAGAATGTGATTGTATTGGTTTCAAAAAGCTTTTTTTTAATGAAGATTATTCTTTTCTAATCATGGCATGCATAAAATGGATTTTAGTTATAAAAGTTACAGAAAACATCATCAATGGTTTTTGAATTCCCACATGTAGCTTCTTGAATTATTGATTAACAGCATATATTTATGTGTGTATCAACTGACTGTTCATATGACAAGTTAATTTCATTATTAATCTGTGATATCTGAAATCTTCTTATTTTATGACATTGCTATTTATTGTGTGTGCACAGAAAGCAGCAGTCCGAGATATTTGTTATTTACTACATTTAATATTGATTATTAGATATAGATATGATAGAAACAAGAGAGGCAAGGAGGAGAAAAAGGGGGAAGCTGGAGAAGAGAATGGACAAAAGAAGTGGGGAGGGAGGGGGAAAAAGAAGGGGGATGAAGGAGAGTTGGAGGGGGAGTAGGAAGGGGGTTGGGTGTGAGGATGGGGAGGAGGAGAAAAAAGAAGGGGGATGAAGGAGAGTTGGAGGGGGAGTAGGAAGGGGTTGGGTGTGAGGATGGGGAGGAGGAGAAAAAAGAAGGGGGATGAAGGAGAGTTGGAGGGGGTGTAGGAAGGGGGTGGGGTGAGGATGGGGAGGAGGTGAAAAAAGAAGGGGGATGAAGGAGAGTTGGAGGAGTAGGAAGGGGTTGGGTATGAGGATGGGAGGAGGAGAAAAAAGAAGGGGGATGAAGGAGAGTTGGAGGGGATGTAGGAAGGGGGTGGGGTGAGGATGGTGAGGAGGAGAAAAAAGAAGGGGGATGAAGGAGAGTTGGAGGGGTAGTAGGAAGGGGGTGGGGTGAGGATGGGGAGGAGGTGAAAAAAGAAGGGGGATGAAGGAGAGTTGGAGGAGTAGGAAGGGGGTGGGATGAGGATGGGGAGGAGGAGAAAAAAGAAGGGGGATGAAGGAGAGTTGGAGGGGGAGTAGGAAGGGGGTGGGGTGAGGATGGTGAGGAGAAAAAATAAGGAGGATGAAGGAGAGTTGGAGGAGTAGGAAGGGGATGGGGGTGAGGATGGGGAGGAGGTGAAAAAAGAAGGGGGATGAAGGAGAGTTGGAGGGGGAGTAGGAAGGGGGTGGGTGTGAGGATGGGGAGGAGGAGAAAAAAGAAGGGGGATGAAGGAGAGTTGGAGGGGGAGTAGGAAGGGGGTGGGGTGAGGATGGGGAGGAGGAGAAAAAAAGAAGGGGGATGAAGGAGAGTTGGAGGAGTAGGAAGGGGGTGGGATGAGGATGGGGAGGAGGA
Source organism: Pecten maximus (assembly GCF_902652985.1). NCBI lineage: Eukaryota > Metazoa > Mollusca > Bivalvia > Pectinida > Pectinidae > Pecten > Pecten maximus. The sequence continues at coordinate 28,553,320 of NC_047019.1, forward strand.
GAAAAAAGAAGGGGGATGAAGGAGAGTTGGAGGGGGAGTAGGAAGGGGGGGTGGGGTGAGGATGGTGAGGAGAAAAAAGAAGGAGGATGAAGGAGAGTTGGAGGAGTAGGAAGGGGATGGGGGTGAGGATGGGGAGGAGGTGAAAAAAGAAGGGGGATGAAGGAGAGTTGGAGGGGGAGTAGGAAGGGGGGGGGTGAGTGGGGGGGTGGGGGGGGGAGGAAAAAGAACGGCGAGAGGAGGGGTTGGAGGGGGTGTAGGAGGGGGTGGGTGGGTGGGGGAGGGCGAAAAGAAGGGGGTGAGAGAGTTGGAGGGGGGTGTAGGAAGGGGTGGGGTGAGGACCGCGTTGGGGGAAAAAAGAAGGGGATGAAGGAGGAGTAGAGGGGGTTGGGGGGGGTCGGGGGGTGGGAGGAGAAAAAGAGGGGGGTAGGAGAGTTGGAGGGGTGGAAGGGGGTGGGTGCGGTTGGGCGGGAAAAAAAAGGGGGATGAAGGAGGTTGGGGGGAGTGGGGTTGGGGTGGGTGGTGGGGAGAGGAAGGGGGTGAGGGGTGGAGGGGTAAAGGGTGGGTGGGTGGGGGGGGAGTAAAAAAGGGGGGTGTGAGGTGAGGGTTAGAAGGTGGGTTGTGGAAGTGGGTGGGGTGGGGGTAGGGGGAAAGGGGGGCGGGAGTTGGGGGGAAAAGGGGGGTGAGGTGGGTAAGGGTTTGAGGGATTGGAGGGGAAGAAGGGGTTAGGTGGAAGAAAAGGGGGTGAAGAGGTGAGGGGAGAGGGGGTGGGGTGGGGGGGAGAAGGAAAGGGGGGGATAAGTTGAGTGATTTGAGAAATAAAAAGGGGTGGTAGTTATTTGGGGTTTGGTAGGTGTGTTTTTTTTAGAGTATAAAGGGATAGATAATTAGAGATAATTATAATACAACATTTTTGGCTGATTTTGTTACCAAGGTTATCTTCAATCAAAAAGAACTTTGTATGTGATAAAAAAATTCAAAGATTTTGAGGTGTTTTTTTTCGAAATTAATTCACAATAGTTTTGACTTTTTCAAACAAAATAAATAGCTATTATTGAAACACAATTATTTTATTTAAAAGTTATTAAACTGATTTATCCTTCAAAAAAATGTATTTTAGTATCCCATTTAGTTGAAAAAACATTAAAATTAACCCAATAAATGGGTTTTAAAACCTTTTCAAAACTTGGAGTAGGAAGGGGGGGGGTGAGGATTGGGAGGAGGAGAAAAAAGAAGGGGGGTGAAGGAGAGTTGGAGGAGTAGGAAGGGGGTGGGGTGAGGATGGGGAGGAGGAGAAAAAAGAAGGGGGATGAAGGAGAGTTGGAGGGAGAGTAGGAAGGGGGTGGGTGTGAGGATGGGGAGGAGGAGAAAAAAGAAGGGGGGATACATAGATGTAAGAACTGAATGGAGCTACAAAAAAAAGATGGTGGTAGTACTGCTTGGTATGGGGGTATTGGGGTGGGGGTGGGGGTACTGGGGATGGGGTGGGGGGTACTAAGGGGAGGGAATCAGAGTAATTAAGTGTATCTATTTATAAAGGTACATTAGATCTAGATGCACTGGATCTTTATATATAGCCTGAAAGTGTTTTATCTTCAAGTAATACTAAAAGTTGGCTAGTATAAGTATGATCAACAAGAAATTTAATCCACACTTTGTTTGTGGCTGTTATTTCTGTTACCGGGTACATACTTACAATTCCAACAAAAGGAAGCTGTTTTGTACTGTAAGATTTTAAAAGAAAAAATTCATGAAGATAGACAGATGGAGTGTTATATTTTCACCAACAGTAATTATACCAATTCCTGATAGCTCCTGACTCTCCCTTTCAGAACCACAAATATATGAGCTATTTTATGGAATGAAAGCATCAATTTAGTTGATTTAAAATGGTTTGATGAATTAAACACATGATTTTAAGGCTGCCATCACCATAGGTTAATGGAAGCTAAATTACTCGTATGCCTCTAGTTGTAATATCTGTAACTCAGATGATAAACATCTAGAAGGCATTTCATAATCAGTCTGGTGCACTCTATAAAAGGGCAATAACTCTGCTTCCTTAGGTACACCAATTGCAATGCATATTGAAGATTTGTCGTAAGAAACCATTTATGATTTTAATTATAAACAGATTATATTGCTTTAAATAATTTTTTGTAAAGGTTTCAGTTTTCAGCTTGTGAATGTTATTAGATAATTTTTAGTTCAGTCCTCAGTAGAGTGTAAGACTTGTAACTGCTGTCCCCATGGTGTGCCCGTAAGAGAGAACTCAATTTGGAATCTATATCTTTTCTCTTCTTTCTGGGAATTCTTCCTAATGACTCCCTTGACATTGCCTCATTTTTAAACGAATATTATTTACCTAAAGTTGACCGTTTGCCCTTTTGAGGAAGCTGGCTGAGGTTTCTGTCCCTTGACCGTGACACACAGGAGTATAGTTACTACTCCTGTTTGCTGCGTGGTATTTTAGGGAGTGGACATTTAGTTCACCTGTTGTCAGTATAATGTGACTGGGTGGGTGTACTTTGTCCTGCTGGATGCCTTCGGCAGTGTGCTTCAGATCCACACTATCACAAGGAGGCAAACACGAACACATGCATCTCGCACACGGGGGAGGCCGTCCTTAAATGTCCTTAGCTGATGATAAGAAGTTAAAAAATACAGGCCAAAACAGGTTCAGTCAGATCTATGTAAATCATGTAAAGATGTGTGAGGTTATGAGCCATTTAAGGGTAATTGGAACAGTTAGTTTGAAATAATTCCAGCATTATTGTGGAAAGAATTATGAATATTTATAGGTGGAGGATGGAGTCATCCTGCTCATCATAACAGTCCAGGAGGTTGATTCCCAGTGAAGCTGTTTTATGTAGAAAGAAATAATTATAGGCCTTCTTTAGCAAATGTTAAATGGAATTTAAGTCAGAAAAATTAAATGTCAATCAAATCGGGACTCTTCTTTATAGAGTATAGATACAAAAAAAAAAAATGTATACCACGAGGAAGAGAGATGGTTGAGATTTGATCTTGATAATGTACATTTGTAGTAAATAGTAATGATAAGTTCCAATATAAGACACATACAGTCATGATAAAACAAATATGACAAATAAGTTTTTTGAACAGTTGCATGAAAAATAGAATAATAGTAAATTTTTTTTTTTTTTTTTTTTTTTTAATCTTTAAATTGTTTTTTGAGGTTTATTTGTCAAATTATAACCATTTTCATAATTTATTCTCTGACTGGAGACGATAAGTAAATGATAGTAAAAAATACTTTTTTTTGGTCACCTGAAAAAAATTGTGCTAAATTTCCTTTCATTTTTGTTGTATTTAAAATTGTGAGAAATAAAGAAGATATTTTGTTCTGTTTGAGGTATATTTGTTAAATATGATTTGTTTTGATAAGATATTCTCTACACGTAATTACCATAATAAACAAATGAACAAGATATAAGCAATTGCCTGAAATTAATTCCAATAGCTGATTTAGGGTTACAGGAAAGAGTTTTTTAGAATATGTATTGTTGAAATGTTAAAAAAAAATTGTTCTTGTTATATTTTGCAGATCTTCATTGATGAGAAACAGATGTCAACAACCAACACTTTCTCAAGACCAAGCTAACTGTAATTGGTGGCATCTGATTGGATAGCTTTCAATGTAAGGAAATTGGAGAAGCATTCATACTAACAATTACTCTGACAATTTCATTGGCTAGAATGTGAACAACGACAGCAGTTCAGTGATTGGATGAATGGTGGCTGAATGTATTTGTATGAAAGCAAAACAAGAAAAAAGGAGGACAAGTAAAGTTATGTAACAGAACAGGTGATTAGACAGCTGTTTATTTGTTTTGGTTGCTGATTGGGCATTGATTTATGCTCCAAGATATAAATGGAAGAAGGTTGCTGATTGGACATGCTCTGAGATATAAATGTAAGAAGGTTGCTGATTGGACATTGAATTATGCTCTGAGATATAAATGTAAGAAGGTCGCTGATTGGACATTGATTTATGCTCCGAGATATAAATGTTAGAAGGTTTGGGCATTGATTTATGCTCTGAGATACAAATGTAAGAAGATTGCTGATTGGACATTGATTTATGCTCTGATATCAGTGTAATAAGGTTGCTGATTGGTCATGATCATGCTCTGAGATACAAATGTAAGAAGGTTGCTGATTGGACATTGATTTATGCTCTGAAATATAAATGTTAGAAGGTTGCTGATTGCATGGCCACAAAAATACACGAAGGTGGGTTCTGATTGGATAACTGCCTTATTAATGTGAAGAACTCTGATTGGACAGTGACTTATATGTTACATGATAAACCATTGGTCAGAGATCAGCTGAAAGTTGATAGCTTAAGAAAAAAATATTCAGCAGTTGCTGATTGAACAGGTGACACATCAGAGTGAAAATATTCACCATCACTGATAAGACGATTTAAGTGGGCATCAGAGTGAAAATATTCACCATCACTGATCAGACGATTTAAGTGGGCATCAGAGTGAAAATATTCACCATCACTGATCAGACGATTTGAGTGGGCATCAGAGCGGTGAGCATACAGTCAACGACGGAGGAAAGCCGGATCTGTGAGCAAATGCATGTTTTATACTTCAAAATGGCTGTTGAAATCCAGTCTGTTTGTGGAATATGTCTCCTCTGTATGACATTAGAGCATGGTACGACTGTTATGTAATGCTTTTATCCAGTAATGAAATTGTAGTAGAAATATCCTCATCTGCAAATTTAAATGAATTGAAAAAACTTTTTTTTTTAAATATCGATGTGAAAAATACAGATGCTATTCTAGAATGTTTTGAATTGAAATATGGGTATGTTAATTGGCACAAATCAACTTAAAAAAATACTTGATATTTCTTAAAGAATATTCAGAAAAATTATGTGTAAATTGAAATTCAATCTAGAACCTCAGCAGGGTCACATGGTTTGAGTTCTTGCCTGCCTTGTGTAACTTAACAAGTAACATGTTTTCATGTGTGTTTACCATCTTGTAGTATCTTAATATTTATTATGACACATCTGTTCCATATAATACTAAAACAGGGGATTTAATTTACTCTAGAAGGGTTTTATTAGATAGGAATATGGTTCCTTTTTATTTGATATTCGCCGAGGTATTTAATTCACTCCTTCCTCAGCATAACTCCGCCCAGTTTTGGAACGTAAATATGATCTTAATCTTGTAATGTGTTTGTAAACAATTGTGCATTTCTGTAGAAAATTTACTTCACCTGTAGTTATCACAAAATGCACTCGGCACCGACAACTGATCCCTAACATAATGATAACAGGGTGTACATCAATTTAATGTATCTCAAATTTACTGATTTCCTCTAAAAGTTGGAGGAAGCCTGGAACTTTCTTTTTCTAACTTGTATATTATCTAATAAAAGGCACTTAATAAATAGTTGGCAACTGATAAAATGTTCAGCCTTGAATTCATAGTTGTTTCCTCTTCATTCCAATATTATGAAAGGATATCATAAAATGTATATCATAACATATTTGTTATGTTGATTCAAGCTGTATACCCCAGTAGTCTAAATTTAATAATCCACTGTCCTGTTTCATTCCAAGGCAGTGATTTGAATGTATGTATGACTACTGAATTAGAATGCCCAATTAAAATTTAAAATATTAAATTAAAATTTTATATAATATAAACTAAGATAAAAATATGTACTGAAAGGATTAGATTAAGACAGAATGAAATATATAGATGCTGTGTAAAATGGAATCTGCCAACATCATTAAAAAGTTATTCAAAGTTTTACCATTTTGAGGCCGAAGACCAGTTTCCTTGTTGATGCATGCTGTTGGCTACTTCACTGAAAAACATTCAGAAAAGTCACATGACTGCAGATATCCAGAGCAATTGCTGTAACTAAAGTTCCTTGTTCAATGTAAACTAAGGCACCACCACCACAACAACACCTGATGATTGATGATCACTGCTTCCTGAAAAATGCAAACCACTTAGGTAGGGTTCAAATTGTACAGGTAGGGTTTAAATTGTACAGGTAAGGTTTAAATTGTACAGGTAGGCTTGAAACTGCACAAGTAGCGTTTAAATTGTACAGGTAGGGTTCAGACTGCACAGGTAGGGTTCAAACCACATAGGTAGGGTTCAAACCACAAAGAATGGGTACAAACCACACAGGTAGGGTACAAACCACACAGGTAGGGTTCAAACCACATAGGTAGGGTTTAAACCACACAGGTAGGGGTTCAAACCACATAGGTAGGGTTCAAACCACACAGTTAGTGTTCAAACCACATATAATGGGTACAAACTACACAGGTAGGGTACAAACTACATAGGTAGGGTACAAACTATACAGGTAGGGTACAAACTATACCGGAAGGGTACAAAACTACACAGGTAGGGTACAAACCATACAGGTAGGGTACAAACCATACAGGTAGGGTACAAACCACACAGTGGGGTACAAACTACACAGGTAGGGTACAAACCACCTAGGTAGGGTACAAACCACACAGGTAGGGTACAAACCTTACAGGTAGGGTACAAGCTATACAGGTAGGGTACAAACTACACAGATAGGGTACAAACCATACAGGTAGGGTACAAACCATACAGGTAGGGTACAAACCACACAGTGGGGTACAAACCACCTAGGTAGGGTACAAACCATACATGTAGGGTACAAACCACACAGGTAGGGTACAAACCACCTAGGTAGGGTACAAACCATACATGTAGGGTACAAACCACACAGGTAGGGTTCAAACCACATAAAATGGGTACAAACTGCACAGGTAAGGTACAAACTACACAGGTAGGTACAAACTACACAGGTAGGGTACAAACCACACAGGTAGGGTACAAACTACACAGGTAGGGTACAAACCACACAGGTAGGGTACAAACTACACAGGTAGGGTACAAACTATACAGGTAGGGTACAAACTACACAGGTAGGGTACAAACTACACAGGTAGCTAGAGTTCAAACCATGTCACCTTTGCCCTTCACTTAGGGTTGTATTTGGATTCAAAGTAATTTTCCGCTGTAGAAACATGTTTTCATACACAACATAGGCATTAAATGTTGAAAGGTTTGACATTTCTATCAATAAATGATGCATCTAAAACTGAATTATCGTTCCTACTAGGGTGTTAAGAATTTGTGCTACAGCTGGGTTTAAAAATTCACTTTTATTTGAAAGATGAGTAGATATTGGCATGACTGTGTGCCATATATAAATGCATTCATTACATTTTCACATCATCCAAATTTACAAAAATGTGAATTGTCTATCATGTTTAAGGAAAACATTTAAGATGGTGTGAAGTGGATATAAAATAAACAGTTTCATTACTTTTTCACATCTTCCTAATTTACTGTGTAATGGATTTTCTTAACATATGTTTCTCTGTGCATCATAGCACAAATGCTTGTCTGGAAGCTTTCATTAAAGTTCTAAGTAAAGTTATTTTGCAAGAATTTGTTAAGTAAATGTTATATGGAATGAGCAAAAGCTATAGATATTTTTCTGATTTCAGCACTTTCAAGCTGCAAAGATTTCTTGACTTTCACTGGACTAAGAAATGCGTCATTCTTGATCTGAGAGCATTATTGAGGTATTTGTTATACCTTAAAGTACAGCTTGGTAAAATGGTACTTTCCGTTTTTAGAATAAAACAAAAACTAAAACTGCAATAGCACCAGGAATATTGAATGAACAAGAAAAGATCTTTTGGGAATCAATCTTTTGTCTTTTGATAACATTTCGCTATTTGACTTTCAAAGAAATTTGATCTTTTCCTTCAATCAAGTGAGATGGACTGGCATTTTCTTATGTCCATAAGTTAAGCACTCTATTGCTGTTTAGTTAAACTAAAATCTATAATTGAAATTTTTTTTTTTATCATACTTTTGTTTAAAAAGTACAAGAACTTATTTTGGACATCTCAAACCCTAATAGCTAACCAGACTTTCATAAAAAGTCCTTTTTGTGGATGTCATTACTTCCTCCTCTGCCTGTGTCTGTCACTGTGCCGTGTTTGCCACCCATTAGTTAGATTAAGTGATGCAGTTCAAAAAGCATGCAAGGGAGAATTAGTCCTTGTAATAGGTCCCAGCTGTAAAAAACTATGTTTCACCGAATTTGTGCTGGGTTATATATAGAAGCTGTAAATAGACCATCAAATGTTTCTCATGGTGTGTCTTTAGAAACTTTATATTCAGTCTTTAGAATGAAATCTGTAAATAGTCTAAACTGTGCATGCCATTTCTTCCAGGTGGATAACCAAGGTAGGTGAGGGGTAAGTCTTTTTTTCTATTATCTCGTTTACTCTTTTTGCATGTTTGCTCGACAATTTTTTTCACTAATTATGTTAATTGAGTGATTAATAACAGTGCACTTCATTGTAAATAGGTATAAAATGATATTTACAGCAATTGCATTCTACTTGGTCTCTCTTTGTCATGTTTCAAAATTTTGTAAATGTATGCAATGCTCAGGCTTCACCAATTATATTTTTCATCATTAAAAGCTCTGATGTTCTGATTGGGACACCTATCCTGATTTGAGCATATGTTTATGTTAAAGTACAAATTAATTGTTATATCAAAATCAATTGGATAATTAGACTTATCGAAATGCCTCCAACTAGTGATACACCTGGTCAGGTGTGGTTGAGATAAAAGATAACAGATTGTGAAATTTTTTTTTTATGTTAGTTATATTATTTATTATTACCTGGTACTCACAATAAAAATCCTTGATTGGTTGTGGGTGTGTATCGTATGATTTTGAAATCTCTAATTTCTGTTGCGTACTTTTACTGTATTTTGGATATTGGGAAGAGAAAACCAGGACATGTACATAAATGTATATCAAAATGTACGTATTGTGTATTTGACTTATAAAATAGGGTTAGACATATGGTGTGTAAGTTATCTCAGAAATGAAATAAGGAGGGCCAAACTGAGGAAATTTCAAATATATCTGGTTAACAATCTGTTAATTGAAATGCTTTGATTATAAAACAATGACATGCATAAAAATCATGTTCTATAATGATTAAAAAAAAATTAAAAGATAGAACCCTATTTTATTTGCAGACCACATTATGTTTTATTTACCTACAGAAAATCATTAGTGGAGCACACTCGGTATCCATCTGTATATTTAAAAATCAATATTTGATGTGCCTTCTTTCAAAGTGAGATTGAAAACCATTTGTCAAAATTATTCAAGGGGTTACCTCCCTTCCATCAGAATTTCTTCAAAATCCTCTCCATGTAAACACCATAGTAGAAAAATAATGATACAATATTGAGTGGAAAAATAATTCTAGGAACGATTATCTGCCATTTTTTAGCCAAAATCTTAAATGAACAAAAAAATAAGTGGCTTAACTTTCCCATTGAAATTTACATATAGTTTTCTTTGCTTTAGGGATTGTAATTGAACCAATTAGGTGAACAGTTTTAGTAAGGCTGCATCAAATGAATGTCATTAAGTACAGAAAATAAATTCTAACAGGAATTTCACAGTAAAATATACAGTCTATGGCTGACAAGCAACGCATAAATGGGTCTTAATAGGCCAATATCTGGTGGAATATTACATAGCTTCCCTGCATTCAGAAAATGGCTAATGACGAAAAAAATGTAAGGATTGAAATTTTTGGAGTTGGTATAAACAGGTACAAAATAAATGATGAGCATTAGCAATAAAAACTTGCCTGTCGAAATATTGATTATCTGTCGCAGAGGTGTTTTTTTTTAAAAAGAGTTATGAAGATCTAGTTAATCTGATCATTATTCTGTGGCAGGAAACATTTCAGGAAGTCTGGAAATCTATAAAGAGAGAGATACAAACAGTCACCCGAGGGGTATATACAGACTTTCATCTGTTCACACGAGAAATGAACTTCCTATGTATCCCTTGAAGAAAGATAGCTTCTGTATAGCTTCAGCTTATTCCAAACGCATCAATGAAACATTTATGAAATGTATGACGTCTTGAGAATTGGCATGTTATGATGTACTTTTTACAGATTAATTATCATTTTGTCAAATTTTTTTCAATAAATAAAACTAAAATAATAATAATAATAAAGTAATATATATATATATAACTATATGTTTACCATCTTTATTCTCAAGAGAAATTTCATTTGACATGCTTTTCAAAATAACTTTGAGAGGGAACATATGAACCAACCTATATTTACAGAAATGATGGAAAGATATGTACGACCACTATTGATTTTTGTGACAGTGCTGTTGAAATCAAATGCTTCCTACCAAATTGTAACTATATTTGTCTTTGAATTTCAGTGGTTTTATTTTTTAAATCTATTTTTTTTTTTTTTTTTATTAAATAACAAAAACCGACTGGCTTTATCATTGATTTTCTCCAGCACTAACTGAGGAGTATTCGCAATGCTGCACTCTTTGTCCTTGGATTTTGATGACATATACAACTTGTTTTCATCAGACAATAATGTGCTTTTGCTTTGTATTACAAGATTCAATGAACTCTCTAATTTTTCATTCAGGTCAAATAATTTTAAAAGTGTATGTTAAATTTGTTAGTGTCCTTCGACCAATGATCATGTAGTTCAAACCATGCCAGTTGTTGACATGTTGTTTATTTATTGCATGTCACCTGGAATATGAACAATGTTTAACATGAAAACATGAGAATTGTTTAACTTGGAAACTTTCTACACTTCTAAAACTATGCAACTGTAATATTGAAGCATAATTGCATCGTCACTTAAACAGCTTCAGATATATATTGGTTTGGCTTCACAAATGTTCTCATCCTCATCAAAATCCAAGGAATTAATTTCAGGCTTTAACTTAAAATGTTTTTGACATGCTTTCCAATTTAAAATCAGATTGCGCTTGATTATATCATTCTGACGAAAGATCTGAAGAACGGATAGAAGACATCAGACAAGAAGAAAGAAAAAAGATTAATTAACCAAGGTAGGTCACCTTTTTTCTTTGTCAGAATTTAATTGTAGGTACATGGATGACTGTGATTTCTGCTTTTGTGCTATAGCGACTTTTCCTTTATGACATGATCAGAAAAGTTGGACGTACGTATGTGAATTAAAGCCAGGGTGCAGGGGTCAAGGGCATGATTCCTGTAGGCAGCCTAGCTACTCATGGCCACACCAATTGCAAATTCCCTGCAATTGTTATTGTATAACAATACTGTTTCAGAAATTCATGTCGTTGACGGAAATCTTTCATGCAATATATTGTATAAATTGAAAAAATGTGACAAATAAAAAGAATTTTGTTTCAGAAACAAGTTTTCAAAAGGCTTTATGTACTGCACTTTGCACTATTTCGTAAAATTTGCATTATGATGATCAAGAATGTCTGAATGGCCATCAGGGTGTTTAGCTTGATTAAATCATTCTGTCAGAATCAATAGTCACGGAAACCTGTTGCATAACACCATTGTATAAATGTATTAAACATTCTTTCTCAGAGTAAGGAAATTTACTTCAACAGTTTCCTATGAAACAACGTATTGTCAGCATAAGTTAAACAGAAAATAAAATAGAGGATTGTTCTTGATTATTCTTTCAAGTTATACATTCCGTGATTGGGATTAATAATTTGATTTTCACTTTGATTACCCAGGGGACATTTATAAAAAAGAATTAAACCCAAATATACCAAAATACCAAAATATATTAAAGTATTGCTGTTATAATTTAGTGCTGATTTGTCTTTATTTGTCGATATGAGCTACTGTGAACAGATACAGTTTGGTAGGATTCAACTGCACATAGGAATTGGTCTGTGGGCTTGGGTGGATTTTCATCTGAAATGCTCCAGAGGAGCAGAACTGTTAAGGTGGTGGTCAGTGGTTTGATCCAGGTTGAGGCACACTATGTCCCTTCTGTCACATTAGGTGCCATTGATAACTTAAAATTCAGACTATACAAGACTTAAAGGCTTCAGTTGAGCTAGAGATGACCAGTAATATGTACTACCACAGCAGACTGTTAAGGATTGGGTCAGTCAACTAAACTGAAGGCACTTTCCTGTTACATCACAACAATTACTTTTGTTATTTTTTTTTACGTAGAAAACTGTTTTGTCACAGTGTGTGCATCACTCTGGGCAAATTTAATGGTGTGATGGTCATGGGAAGATAACTCTAGGTGGATGCATTTGTTCGTTCATCATGGGCAGATAACTCTAGGTTGATGCATTTGTTCGTTCATCATGGGCAGATAACTCTAGGTTGATGCATTTGCTTGGTCATTATGAGCAGATCACTTTTGGTTGATAACAAATACTAGGTTATCATGGGCAGATAACTCTAGGTTGATGTACTTTTTGTTCATCATGGGCAGATAACTCTAGGTTGATGCATTTGCTTGGTCATTATGAGCAGATCACTTTTGGTTGATGGAACAAATACTAGGTTATCATGGGCAGATAACTCTAGGTTGATGTACTTTTTGTTCATCATGGGCAGATAACTCTAGGTTGATGCATTTGATTGGTCATCATGAGCAGATCACTTTTGGTTGATGGAACAAATACTAGGTTATCATGGGCAGATAACTCTAGGTTGATGTACTTTTTGTTCATCATGGGCAGATAACTCTAGGTTGATGCATTTGATTGGTCATTATGAGCAGATCACTTTTGGTTGATGAACAAATACTAGGTTATCATGGGCAGATAACTCTAGGTTGATTTACTTTTTGTTCATCATGGGCAGATAACTCTGGGTAATAATGTAGTTGCATGCTAACCAAGCATTTTTTTCTCGGTTAAAGTTGATGGCTTGCCTGTTCAACATGGGCAGATAACACTGGGTTCATGAAGTTGCATGATGCTAAGGAGGTATTTTTTTTTCCGTGTTAATGTTGATGGCTTGTCTATAAGAAAGATTCAATTTTCATTCAATTGTCTGGACATAATACATTGCCATGGTTTTGCTATTCTGTATTCATCGTTGCCTTCCAGTAAATCTAGTTCTTAATAAGTGTTTTTGAAAATTTTGCTGGAAGTTGATGAATGATAAAGATTACTTTTCCATATATAGCACTGATTGTTTTCGAGAACTCCTACATTTTACATTGCCACAAAAAATCCTACTGACTAGAACTGGTACATTTAGAGCTTCAATTTTATATAACAGACGTAAAATTTACCTCTATACATCAATTAAAAAAAAAAACTGATCTAAGAAAAAAAAAACAACTAAATTTTCACTATCAAAAGTGCTGTCCATCCATTTTCATATAGTAGAGCAGATATCCATTCATTTTCATATACCATAGTAGGGCCGATATCTATTTCTACTGTTGTGTGACTTTCTGAAAAACAAATGCACTGTGAGTAGACACGAGGCTGCCTCCATGGAATACCAGCGTTAGGGAAACATTTCTGATTTAATGTATTGGAATTTTCTAAGACAACTTTGGGGGAAACCGTGATGAGGGGATAAGTCAGTGAAACGTTCCAAATAGAAGTGTAGCATCAAATTTAAAGAGAAGAAGCTACGTAAACATTACTCCATAAGTATAATATATTTTACACATTGACACGGAACACATCCATTTTGCAAGATAAAACATGGAGTCCTGTTACAGTATGAATATACAAAACATTAAGCACTCCGTAAATCACATGTTAGATTTTACACCAAGTATCCAGAGACTTGTGATCAATATAGCTTGTTCTGAGATAGTATATCTTCAAGTCTCAAATGGATTTTTCAATCCCCGAAAATTTTATCACAATTTAAAACAAAGTAATTTTTTTCGATGGGTCTCTAGTGAAATTTTATCACAAATATTTATGACTGAACACTTTACCGTGATATAGACGTGTGCAGTCGAAGATCAATAACAACAATCGTGTGATCTTTATGCAAATACTGAGTTGTATTAATGTTTGATGTGAAAATCTCGTTTTACATTTTCAACTGCCCAGAATTGACGAGATAGCAAAGTTCTGTTTGATAACAGGAATATATACTTGTAAAGCATTTAATTTTATTTAATGTCATTGTTTGGCACATACAATAGATAACATTTAAAAATCCACATTTTTATTGATCACATGATGGAGATAGTATAATCGTCACATTTTAGTTGGTGGTAACAGAATAGCATCAGTAAAATTGCTTTCCTGCGTGTTTGAAACGAAAGACACAGCTAGCTGTCAAGAAAAACAACAGGCTGTACAGTATACACACTGAATATTTTATAATACAGTCACAGGTTCTGAGTCATCCCACACCGAAATAAAGTACAAAAAAAGTATGGGAAAAAAGTACTAAAAAAGCATAGAAAAAGTATGCTTTTTTTGACTCAATTTGGAACCGATATTCCAACACGGTTCCAAATTGAGTCAAAAAAAGTACTAAAGTACAAAAAAAGTCTAACAAAAGTATACCTTTAGTACATTTTATTGTTTTCATTAAGTACAGAAAAAGCACAAATAAAGTACAGAAAAAGTACATTAAAAGTACAATAATAGTATAAAGTGCACAGGGCCAAATTGATGGTGTACTTTTTTTGTGCTTTTATACTTTTTTAGTACTTTTACAGGTAAGTCCATAAAGTACAAAAAAAGTACAAAAGTACAAAAAAAGTATGAAAATGGTACAGAAAAAGCAGGAAATTAGTACTGAAAAAGTAGGAAAAAAGTACCAATAAGGTAGGAAATTAGTACTGAAAAAGTAGTGGAAAAGTAGGAAAAAAGTACTAGAAAAGTAGGAAAATAGTACTAAAAAAGTAGGAAATTTGTACTGAAAAAGTATCAAAAAAGTAGGAAAATGGTATTGAAAAGAAGGAAATTAGGACTGAAAAAGTAGGAAAAAAGTACCAATAAGGTAGGAAATTAGTACTGAAAAAGTAGTGGAAAAGTAGGAAAAAAGTACTAGAAAAGTAGGAAAATAGTACTAAAAAAGTAGGAAATTTGTACTGAAAAAGTATAAAAAAAAGTACTGAAAAAGTAGGAAAAAATTACCAAAAAAAGGGACTTAATTCAATGGTGTAGGAAATTAGTTCTGAAAATATAGGAGATAAGCTTAAATGAGAATACTGCATGCTTAAACAATACATACATCAGTCCCATTCCTAAGAGAAATGCACAATTGTATCAAGTGAAAACAAACATTGAAATACAAGATTAGTTATCCAATCACAATTCCACTGAGTATAATTTCATGCCATAGCAAAGTCTTGATCTAATAAGCTCGAAATTTGTTTAAGGGTAAGGTTAAGGATTTACAGATGGACATCTATGTATAAGGGCAATAACTTTTGATAAATTATTCTAATATTTTTTTCAAGCAGGAAAACACAATTTTATATCATGTGTATGTAGGAGATCCAGACAAAAAAAATATACTATTCTAAATAAAAAGGGCAATAACATTTGTAAAAATTGTCGAATCATAATTCCTCTTGAGGAAACACAACAAAAAATGTAAATAAAAAACAATGCATAAATGCATACTGAATACAATGAAGTATGGTATATGCATAATGTTGCTTGCTTAAACTGGTCAAATCCAAGTAAGTGTGAATTCGAAAAATAAAATGTCTGATTCTCTTCATTCCTTTTTTGCTTTATGCGAATCATTGCCCTCAATTCGGACCACAATGCAATATCTTCAAGCTTTCCGTCACTTCAGAATGTACTGCATAATCTGTTGGAAGAAAGAGAAAATTTTAAAATATTTTTTATATCAAAACTTAGAATAATTGTGAAGATTTGTTCAATATAAAAATGTAAATAATTTTCCTTATATATGCACCTGATCACTTTACTGTCATTTATTACATGCATGTCTGCTTGGAAGTCTTTTTATCAAGAAAAGCTAGCCACAGGTATACAAGTTTAAAGCTACAACATAAAACTTTTAATTATAAGGATAAGTACTTTAATACAAATCAAGCTACTCCAGAATTCTGACAGTTTGTTTCATCTTAAATTATGCAACTAACTATCAAAATACTCCAAAACACAGATTTTTTTTATTCAATCATTTCTTGAGATCATTTTTTTGTGAATTGATCATGATCATGACATACAACAAATTTCAATGGATTTTATTGACTTCGTTTTTGAATGTATTTTCTTCAAATTCCATATACTATAGTAGACAATTATTAGCTCATTTACCGATATTTTTACATATATTCCCTAAAATAGATATACACATGTTGCCCGAAATGTGACGTTACTTTCGTTCTTATATTCTAACGTAAAAATGTCATTGCTATTTTTTTGAAATTTTATGCAATATCTCTTGAAATCAACTACAAAAAATTCTGTAAATATTATCAGATGAATAAGCAAATAATTCTTTACATGTAAGTGAAATTTCAATAAATTCCATTGAAAAACGAAGTCATAAAAATTAATTGGAAATTTGTCAAAATGCATGAAATATGCAGTAAAGATATTACGAATTTACCGTTACGTGACAGAAATAAAAATGCAATATAACTACGTCGAAGTTCGTCAATAAAGAAATAAAATTCTTCTTGTTCTCAATATTTTGGTGCTATCAATCAGGATGCTTATAAAATCCCAGGCGTATGGTAGCATAAATCTGTAAATTGAATACTTACGATTGAAACACACGTGGATCTAGCAGTTCTTTGTTAATTAAACTCGGGCCGTGTAAACTGTAATCGGTGATGAATTCATTATGAAAACCCTGAAACACGAAGTAATCAAGTATTAATATTAACATGTGTAGGCCCCTATTCACCTATATAATGTGAAACGATGTAGGAACGTGCAGAAGACGAAATAGATTTAAATAATAAAATTGTAAACTTACCTGGTCGCGATATCTGTGATATTTTCGGGTGAAAATGAGCATTTGTCGCCAAAAACAATAAGAAAGCTGATATTCTTTGGCCACTTACTGACAGATAGTCGATCTTCTTCAGTTAGGCAAGAAAATGAATTTCGTTTTTAGGCTATTCTATATCAAAATCGTGTTTGTTTATGTTTCTTCCGTAGATAAACATCCGGTGAAATTCAAACATGGCTATCAGACTTCCCGCTAAAATCTCGCTGTTTGTTGCATCATGGGATAAAAAAAAAGTTTTGTCGGAGATCTAATGTATCGATTTCATTCTTTTATTACTTGTTTTTTTATATTCTACTTCCTTAACCTCTATTGTTTCATACTTTTGGTATTACTACTTCAGCATTTAAAGCTTGCACATTGCACAAAATGATCGCACGAAGCGAACTCGTCAAATCTCGGTAGATTCCGTAAACCGAAGTAAACAAACGAGATCACGGCCCCGAGGTCATAGGTGAACCGACCGATGGTAATCTGACACAGGTATAAGCCTCGTCAGTACCTGTTATGTAATCCGGATGTTTTGTTTAAATGAGGGTAGGCACCTGTGACCTGATCGTAGTGAAAGGCAGTCAAGCTTGACAATATTAATTGTTATAATTAACGCCGCGGGCATAAGACTTAGTCTAAGAGGGGCAATATGTGTACAGGTGAGACGGGAGGTACACAGGTAACTCCAATAAACAATAAAGCTAGGTATGATTTGCCATTACAGTCGACTGTCGCTTATATTAATTAACACCACGGGTGAAATTAACTTTCGGTACGACGTTAAGCATATATCCTGATCGCTTTGTTAGCTTAACACACAGGTTTCAAGATTTAGTTTAAAACAGTTGAACTATTTTTGATCGATCTTGGTGTTGCAGTTATTCAAGCCGTCTACTATATCAATTAAAATATTTATGATAGATCTTGGTATTGATCTTGATTTTTGTATACAATAGAGTATTTTATTTGTACACACAACACTCCTACGAGATCATTCTACAACAGATTAGAGCACAGCTACATTGTGTCGTTGTCCGAATTATCGTACGATCTTGCTAAATAAATATCAGACAAATTAAAGTTTTCTTTTTGTGTTCACTTTCACCATTTCAATGAATGCGATGTAATTCTGATTTAAATACCGGAATATTGTTCCTTGATCATGCCTGTTTGTTGTCAGTCAAGCCATATCGAGATCGAGATCATCACAGCGCTTGACTTCAATATACGTTTTACAAAGAAGCGTCCGAGTGACTATATCAGTATTACACATGTTTATATGAGTATATCGGTGAATATTTTGACAGAACACGACGTGATTTCGGGTGCAATTATCAGATGTAATCTTAAAACCACGTATATCCAGCAAGTATATGATATGCAGACAAAGAGCAGGTGATTTTAATTTCATTTGAATGAATTAAAAGCGTATTACAGGCACGGGCACATGTGTGTTCGTAGAGTGATCCCCGATCTGGTAGAGGTTAACGTTTGGATAAACGAAATGTTTTAAACTCCGTTAAAGAGTTTATAATTAAAGCCAAAATACTGTAACTTCAAAGAACGATCTGGAACAAAATTTTTATAGAGCTAAGTTTTGACGTTCGTCACATGAACGTATAGTAACATTCATCAATGTGAAGTTTATTACTTCTGAGATGCATATGGAAATACAAACGAAAAGTGACAAAGAAATCACCGTTAAAATGTGTGAACCTTACTAACAAAGTACATTGAAGTGAAATACTTATGATAATAATTGTTGAATTTTAATTATTTTTAGATAAATTTCTGTGGTACTGATCAAAGTATGAAAAGTATTTTTTAGAACATAAAAAAGACACACAAAAAAACCCAACAAAAAACGAGATCAAAAACATTTAATATTACCAAATGATAATTTTCTGTATCTTATTTGATAGATATTTGTTGTGGTTAATCCTGGGTATTATTTTTTTAGTCTTAGATTTGTAGTCGACTGAAAAATTCAGATTTAATTTTGAAAATATTAATATGCTTTAACCCCTCACAATGTCTGAAAATATTCTAAGTCCATAATAAGTACAAAAAAAGCACAATGGCATTAGCTGAA
Source organism: Pecten maximus (assembly GCF_902652985.1). Taxonomy (NCBI): domain Eukaryota; kingdom Metazoa; phylum Mollusca; class Bivalvia; order Pectinida; family Pectinidae; genus Pecten; species Pecten maximus. The sequence continues at coordinate 28,572,292 of NC_047019.1, forward strand.
AAATTCTAAGTCCCAAAAAAGTAGGAAAAAAGTACATCCATATTTTCACAATCTTTCAAAGAAATTCTAAGTCAGATTTTAGCACAAAAAAAGTACTCTGAAAAATTTCAGAGTCCAAATAAAGTACAGAAAAAGTACCCTGAAAAGTTTCTAAGTCCAGAAAAGTACAAAAAAAGTACTCTGAGAAATTTCAGAGTCCAAATTTAGTACAGAAAAAGTACTCTGAAAAATTTCTAAGTCCAGAAAAGTACAAAAAAAGTATACTTTTTTGGTACTTTTTCAAAAAAGTAGGAAAAAGTGTATACTTAAAGTAGCATAAAAGTATACTTTAGTGTGCTTTATTTCGGTATGGGATATTTTATATGTACATCAAATTTATGAAGCAAGTTCAATAGGTTGATTTAAGAACTTTATGGTCAAGTTATTTAAAGAATCACCTTAACAATCAAAGTTTCATACAACACAAAACGCTATCACAAGTGTTGTATTCTATTTGTCACATGACTCGCATTCATGAGAAAATGGCAAAAATGTTCACACTTTTTTCCTATAGGACAGGATTTTAGGCTCAGAAGAAACTTTTTCCACCTCGGTATGTGAAAATCCTGTGTTATCTGTTCATTCCTCCACAAATCTTGCGATTTTTATGACACTATACTATTCCAACAAAAGACAGCTTTGCAATGGTAGTTAAGCTGTTTTCATATTGTTTTCACCTGACTACCATCACCTTGGCAAGTTTCTCTCAAATTAGATTTTAATGGAGTCTCACACCTAACTCAATAGGTTTGGTTTGGTTTGTTTTTGTTTAACGTCCTATTAACAGCCAGGGTCATTTAAGGACGTGCCAGGTTTAGGAGGTGGAGGAAAGCCGGAGTACCCGGAGTACCCGGAGAAAAACCACCGGCCTACGATCAGTACCTGGCAACTGCCCCACGTAGGTTTCGAACTCGCAACCCAGAGGTGGAGGGCTAGTGATAAAGTGTCGGTACACCTTAACCACTCGGCCACCGCAGCCCCAAAAGGTATAACAGCATTGATGTAAAATGATGTCACTGCATGGTGACATCAAAAGTATTAATAATAGAAAATGATGACATCTAAAATATCTGTAATAGGAAAAGATGACATATCAAAAGTATTGGTAATGGGAAATGGTGACATCAAAAGTATTGGTAATGGGAAATGGTGACATCAAAAGTGTTGGTAATAGGAAATGGTGACATCAAAAGTATTGGTAATGGGAAAAGGTGACATCATAGTATTGGTGATGGGAAATGGTGACATCAAAAATATTGGTAATGGGAAATGATGACATCGAAGTATTGGTGATGGGAAATGATGACATCAAAAGTATTGGTAATGGGAAATGGTGACATCAAAAGTATTGGTAGTGGGAAATGGTGACATCAAAAGTATTGGTAATGGGAAAAGGTGACATCATAGTATTGGTGATGGGAAATGGTGACATCAAAAATATTGGTAATGGGAAATGATGACATCGAAGTATTGGTGATGGGAAATGATGACATCAAAAGTATTGGTAATGGGAAATGATGACATCGAAGTATTGGTAATGGGAAATGATGACAACAAAAGTATTGGTAATGGGAAATGGTGACATCAAAAGTATTGGTAATGGGAAATGATGACATCAAAAGTATTGGTAATGGGAAATGGTGACATCAAAAGTATTGGTAATGGGAAATGGTGACATCAAAAGTATTGGTAATGGGAAATGGTGACATCAAAAGTATTGGTAATGGGAAAAGGTGACATCATAGTATTGGTGATGGGAAATGGTGACATCAAAAGTATTGGTAATGGGAAATGGTGACATCAAAAGTATTGGTAATGGGAAATGGTGACATCAAAAGTATTGGTAATGGGAAATGGTGACATCAAAAGTATTGGTAATGGGAAAAGATGACATATCAAAAGTATTGGTAATGGGAAATGGTTACATCAAAAGTATTGGTAATGGGAAATGGTGACATCAAAAGTATTGGTAATGGGAAATGGTGACATCAAAAGTATTGGTAATGGGAAATGGTGACATCAAAAGTATTGGTAATAGGAAATGGTGACATCAAAAGTATTGGTAATGGGAAATGGTGACATCAAAAGTATTGGTAATGGGAAAAGATGACATATCAAAAGTATTGGTAATGGGAAATGGTGACATCAAAAGTATTGGTAATGGGAAATGTTAACATTAAAAGTACCGTAAATATTCGCGTATAGTGCACATTTTTTTTCAAAAATTGACAAGTGAAAAAGACCACTGCGCACTATACGCAAGTACAAGCCTTTGCCTGTCAGAATGAATGTGATTTGAGATCGTTTCCTTCCACAGCAGGATTATGATTTAATACTTATATATATATATATATATATATAACATATCAAGCATTAAGAAAGTAATAGTTAACAAATAATCAAACAAATGAATAATTATTTTGATGTTTAATTCCTTGAAATTGTGTATTTATCAGCAATTACGTGGATTTATTTAAGTCGATCGTGAGCCACAGGTTCCGTACACATACGATCTCACTTGAGCATGTTCCCGTATTCAGGTCCAAAACGATGTATAATATCTCAATTAACATTAAACAAAACTTGAAATGATATAGCAGTACTTAGTTATTTCATACTTCTAAGTTAATCACCTTATAAATCGAGAGTGTTGCCAGAAACTGATAACGTTCAACTTGTTTATTTACGGAAGCTGTAACAGCACGCATGCGCAATTAGGCAAGGGTAACACTAATGCCTTTATCTCGTGCGGCAGTAAAATACAATCTGACTATGAAAACTACCGGGGTACTCTTATTTATCATATGCACGGTAGATTTATCCATTACACATGTTTATTTCATTGATATAAAAGTTGTGACCAGCACGACGACAGCAGACTTGTTTCCGTACTGTAAACAAAATGGCGGCCTGTGTTACATTACGTAGCTATACTCAGCTTACTATATTCAATCTTGTTATAATTGAGCTTAATTAGCTTTGTATATATCATGGACAAATACCACAAAAGATCATACTTGCGGGCACAAGGTAATTGAGGGTAGGATTAATTATTTTGTTTGTACAACATCGTAGATGGGACTGCTCCAATTTGCAAGCTGACTAGGCCTGTCGCGGTATAATGTAAACAACCTGTCAATCCAATGTGTCAAATCTGACCAGTAATTCCAATTAAATGGGGTCAATATGCTTTCATAAGTTACAAATTCCTATCATCTTATGCTTTAGAATTCATCTACCGCGCAGTTGAATATTGAAAAAAAAAAAAAGTTCATTTAATTAATTTTTTTTTTAAAATGAACCTCAAAAACGTACCTGCGCACTATACGCGAGTGCGCACTATACCCGATTATTTACGGTATTGGTAATGGGAAATGGTGACATCAAAAGTATTGGTGATGGGAAATGGTGACATCAAAAGTATTGGTGATGGGAAATGTTGACATCAAAAGTATTGGTAATGGGAAATGGTGACATCAAAAGTATTGGTGATGGGAAATGTTGACATCAAAAGTATTGGTAATGGGAAATGGTGACATCAAAAGTATTGGTAATGGGAAATGGTGACATCAAAATTATTGGTGACGGGAAATGGTGACATCAAAAGTATTGGTGATGGGAAATGTTGACATCAAAAGTATTGGTAATAGTGAAGGATGATGTCAAAAGTATTGGTAATGGGAATTGGTGACATCAAAAGTATTGATTATGGGAAATGCTGATGTTTGAGTTAACATATGACAATCCAGGATTATTGACCTGATATGTTAAGAGCTTTGTGAAGAGGTACTGAACAGGATCAGGTTTAATAATATGTCCTACATATCTAGTTCTTGGAATGTTCATGGTTGATTGTTCATGTTCAAATACGCACCATTTAGGAAAAGCTTACTTTGTGTTTAACTATATAAAGCTGCCCTGTCTTCTGGACTACTTAGATTTTAAATTGTTATATTGTTTAATAATAAAAGTCCATGTCTGTAGGTTTGGGGCAAGAAACTGGGGATCCATCCAAATAGGAAAGGTTTTACTGTTAAATTAAAAGAAAGTATGATATTATTGTCATTGTGAATTTGGTTCTGGTATTGAATGTACTTCACTCTAGGAAACATGTGCCCTTGTGAAAATGCTGAAGTACTGTATGTAGTTGTTTTTTTGGCCAAAAAGATGACAATTGAAATATGGGAAAAGACATGGACAGATGCCATGTGTGTAATTGGCCGTCGCAAATGGTCCCCCATGCTTTGCATTTAATTCTGTCATAAATACATTTCAGGTGGCTTTTTATTGAATTATGACACAAGTTTCTGCCCATATTCATATATTATACCAAATATACTGTAGCCTTTTAAACCTGATCAAATACAGTTTTATTTCTAGCCCCTATCCTTTCCATTGAAGTTCTCTTTAGATTTGAAAAAAATAAGGCATTACTTATTTTGAACACCAGAAGGAGACAAACTTTCACCATCTAGACTGAGATATATAAATGTTTCTTCAAATACAAATATAGATATATCAGAAATTCATGGTGTGATACTATAGTCATCTTCGTTTAAATCATGCATCATTCAAACTTGACCCATTCTCCAACAGTTTTTACTGAAGTCCTTGATTTCCCATACCAAAAAAAGGTACAAAAAAGTTATACTTTTTTAGGTACAAAAAAGTTATAACTTTTGATGCTAGATTGGAACCATGTTTAAACAGCGGTTCCAATCTAGTACTAAAAAGTTATAACTTTTGATAACTTTTCTGTACCTAAAAAAAGTTATAACTTTTATTAGGTACAAAAAAGGTATAAAAAAGGTACAAAAAAGGTATAAAAAAGTTACATTTCACACAAAAATAGGTATAATTTAGGTACTAAAAAGTTAAAAAAAAGTTATAACTTTTTCTAGGTACTAAAAAGGTACAGAAAAGGTATGAAAAAGGTACAAAAAAGTTATAACTTTTTCTAGGTACTAAAAAGGTACAGAAAAGGTATGAAAAAGGTACAAAAAAGTTATAACTTTTTCTAGGTACTAAAAAGTTAAAAAAAAGTTATAACTTTTTCTAGGTACTAAAAAGTTACAAAAAAGGTACTAAAAAGGTACAGAAAAGGTATAAAAAAGGTACAAAAAAGTTATAACTTTTTCTAGGTACTAAAAAGTTAAAAAAAAAGTTATAACTTTTTCTAGGTACTATAAAGGTATGAAAAAGGTACAAAAAAGTTATAACTTTTTCTAGGTACTAAAAAGTTACAAAAAAGGTACTAAAAAGGTATGAAAAAGGTACTGAAAAGGTACAAAAAAGGTATAGAAAAGTTACAGAAAAAGTATGGAAAAAGTACAGAAAAATATAAAAAGATTTTGCTTCAGAATGTTTTTTATCCAGAAATATACTTATTAAATACATGTCTTCTAGACCAATGAATTACTATTCATAAAACATCACAGAAATCTCCTTTCACTTTGCACATTTTCTTGAAAGACTAACAAAAGCACTATTTTTCGTCCTCATGGAAAGCTTTATTTCGAATAACAGACTCCGTCCTCATGGAAAGCTTTATTTCGAATAACAGACTCCTTCCATGGATGAACGCAGCAGTCATGTACTATTACACTGTCATACTCCTGCTCCTGTACAAGGCATTATCCACTATGTTTCTTTAGTATATATTATAACTACCGTTTAATGTAAACATAAAACCAACATGTCATCAAGAATTAAGTATTTTTACTGCATAACACAGCACTCTAACTGGACTGTTATTAATACACATTGTATTGTATACTATATAAAATGTGTTAGCTGTTTGAGGCATTGTTACACAGGAAAGAAAAAAGTCTGAAATAATGCAAATGTTCCTCTTCTGGGATCCTTTCCTTGAGATTTGACTGACAATACTGCAAGAACACTGATTTTTCCAGGAGCTGATCAGGGTTCTTCTTGGGATTGACACTCTATAGTCCATCAAAAAGAAAAGAAAAGAAAACAGTTAGTGATCTATTTACATATTGTAACGCTGGTTTCGGTGTAATAACTTAATAACTAGGACAGGCTGAGAGTTAATTGGGTTATTATAATTTATTAACTAGAACACTGAAAATTTAAAGGATCCCATCAATTTCATCATGAGGCAATAAATAATATATATCTCCCATAATCATCAAGAACCCATCTGCCTAAATCACCGAGTAATATTGGTTGGAATTATATTGAAACAAAATCTGACCTTGGCCTTTGACCAAGTGACCTTGACCTTTCGTCAGTTGACTCCATGCATTATTATAATGTTTAATTCTGACCAACTTTGCTTTAGCCTTGAAACAAAATATTTAATCAGTGAAAAAACGCAAAATTTGACCTTGACCTTGTCAGTTTACACCTAGTTTAATTCCAACTAAATTTGCTTCATCATGCCAAAACAAAATATTGATGAAAAGAAAAAAAAATTACCTTGACCTTTCAATCTAATGACCTTCATGAGCTTTGACCCTGGGTTTTGACTAATTTTGTGAACTGTACCTGGCCCATTTCGTGTAAATTTGTCAATAAATTCTAGAATTATTAGACAGCAGCAAAATTAGAGGGCTGGGAGACAGAAGTAATATCTATAGGCTAACAAACACAACTTATCATGTCAAATCAAAAAGAAGATACCCCCAGAGATATCATGTAATTGTATGATTATTATATAAATATCAATTTTATATATATCATATATACAAGACTGTTCTTTAGCCTAAGAAGGAAGAGAAAAGTGATTCCCAAATAAGGAATCACTTTTCTCTTCTTCTAGATCTTATTAATTTGAAAACAGAAGCCTAAAATGTTTCTTTTGAATAAGATCCATAAATAACTTTCTGAGAAACTTCAAAATTATAAAATTCAAAATGACAGCCTGTCAGCCATCTTGCATTGCATACAAGCTAATATATTGGGGGCGGGGATGATCAACTTAAAAGGGAAACTGATGGTGAGAGTAATCAATGTGTGTTAATTCAGCAATAAAACATTTTAAATGAATTCACATAAAATAAAAGAAGAAAGATTCTCAAATTTTCCAATGGTCTATGTATAATAAATAAAATGTGCTAAAATTGTATATAGATTTTACTTTGTAGATCTATTTTAAATACGTATACTTTGACAAATTTTCAATTAGGACTTTATTTTATTGGATTTCCTTGAAATTTCATGCACACAACAAGTAACAATCCCTCTCATTTCTATATATATTTAATTTACCGTAGCCGATTCCGTAGATATTAATTGCATGTTAATTACATTTAAAAAAAAATAGTGTTGTGCGTATAATTAGGAATAAAGAACAAAATGTTCATACTTACCATAAATTATGGTGCATATATTCGTCTATTTCAGTAAAAAATAGTAACAAATGTACGGGAAAACATGAAAAAAATTATCAGGTAAAATAGCTGACGAATTATTGCCTACCCCAATATATAGTGGATCGAATTTCAAGAAAATCCATTGAAAAACGAAGTATATTATATATACTTTGGGACGTTCATACCAAACGCCATAAACGAAAAACGTGTATGGCCACATATATGTGTGAATCCATTTTAAATATATCATAATATTGACCCGGAATGTGAAGGTGAAGGATTAAAAAATAATCACTTGGCAAGCAAATTAAACTTACGATTGAAAGATGCAACATTTATAAATCGGCTGTGCGTAGGGGGCGGGTGGTCCGAGGATCATGAATGCTGGTGAATTTAGTCCTGAAACATGAAGTATTTCATATGAACATATTCACTCAATGTTGTTTAATGTATGACGATCGCGAGAGCGACAAAATCTGCGATTCGAAGACAAATTAGAACATAACTTACCCTGATTTCATGTTGTCCGATAATTCAGTGTTTGCCGGTGAAAGGGGTATCATAAGTCGCCAAAAGCTAGACGAAATTTGATATTCTGTTCCCAGTTTGTCGATTGTGTTCCGTGAGTGGGGTAATTAAATGTCGCCAATATATACCGTACTGTACTGTATATATAACGTGATTTTGTTCTAGGTCTAAGCTTTCATCACGTTTCCGTAAACAAACAAAATGGCCGCCACTTGTAATACAAATCTCCCGCTAAACTGAAGGGAGCGCCGCCTGGCGGTGGGTATACATGTGTATAGTAGGGCCAAGTGAACGAAGAAGAAAAATGTCGAATAAAGTTATTAGGCCGCCTACGATATCATGAGAAATCCTATCGATATTATTATTATATATATATTTTAGTTGTTGTTATATATTTTTATTTAATTATTATTATGATTACTGCAACATCGTACTCTTTCACAGTGCACATGATGGCACACATGCATAAGTGTCTGTACAGAGAAACTAACGTGTCATATGTTCTGTTATATTCTTGATACCGATAATATTGTGCACAGGTGAGATACCCAGGTAAACTGGCCAATGCAACAAATCATAGGCAGTCAGGCATGACAACGATGTAACTAATTAATTAACGCCCCAGGACACCGCTATGTCAGCAGGTGAACTGGACACTCCTCAGGTACACAGGTATTTACAAAATTCAATGAGTTCGGTACAGTAGACTGCCGCTAATTATATTCTAATTGATGCCCCGAGTATGAGGTCTTCGGTGATCAGCTTGTGTCTGACGGGGTCGGTTAACTTTTGGTGCGTGGTCCCACTTTTCGTGAGGTAGCCTACACACATGATGTGCACGTTTCAGTAACAGCACTAACTAGGCTACTGTAATGCTACGAGATCAATTCTCCTGCAGATGTCCTTTGTGAATAATCTGACGATCTGGCTTATAGATATATGACCAATTGATTGTTTTGTTTAATGTGTTCACTGACAAAACATCGTGTGCGCTGTTTTCAGATTAAAATGTTTATTGCAATTTACGTCATATCGAGATCATAAAAACGCTTTACTTATATGGAGTTAAATCAAAGCGTCTGAGAGTTTGGACGATCAAAATGACACAAGTGTTACACACGTGTGTTTGTTTACCGCTGGAGTTTGTGTCCAATGCGGCATAATTGTGCATGCTACTACAAGATTAATGTCAAAAGCGTAAACATCCAGAAAATATGCGATGCACTGACAAAGACCATGCTATATTAATCCCATTGGGATGAATGAAGCTTGGGTTTTCCGGAAAATATTTTTGTGGGTGAGCGACCCATCGTCCCACGTGAAGTAAATTATATCATCATGTTCTATGTAGGGCGTACGTTTATGAACGTCTGTGTTGGGATATAACGAACTGCTTATCTTTTATAACAACTGAGTTTGTTCATGTCGTGACTTATCAATGCTAAGTTGTAATTATTCACGTCCTCTGAGCAATGATTGGTCCTCTGAGATAAAAAGATAAACTTTAAAAAAAACTGCCCCCCCCCCCCCCCCCCCCCCCCCCCCCCCCCCAAAAAAACGCATTTCAAGGGTGTGAATATTGTACTAAAAATGCAATAAATTAAAAGTGAATACCTTTTTAGCACACCATCATCAGATGGTGGGCTATTCAAATCGCCCTGCGTCCGTCGTCCGTGGTCCGTGGTCCGTCCGTCCGTCCGTAAACAATTCTTGTTATCGCTATTTCTGAGAAAGTACTAAAGGGATCTTTCTCAAATTTCATATGTAGGTTCTCCTTGGTGCCTAGTTATGCATATTGCATTTTGGGACCGATCGGATTACAACATGGCCGACAGGCAGCCATCTTGGATTTTGTCAATTGAAGTTTGTTATCGCTATTTCTGAGAAAGTACTAAAGGGATCTTTCTCAAATTTCATATGTAGGTTCCCCTTGGTGCCTAGTTATGCATATTGCATTTTGGGACCGATCGGGAAACAACATGGCTGACAGGCAGCCATCTTGGATTTTGACAATTCAAGTTTGTTATCGCTATTTCTGAGAAAGAACTGAAGGGATTTCTCAAATTTCATATTAAGGTTCCCCTTTGTGCCTAGTTATGCATATTGCATTTTGGGACCGATCGGAAAACAACATGGCCGACAGGCAGCCATCTTGGAATTTGACAATTGAAGTTTGTTATCAATATTTCTTAGAAAGTACTGAAGGGATCTTTCTCAAATTTCATATGTAGGTTCCCCTTGGTGCCTAGTTATGCATATTACATTTTGGGACCGATCGGAAAACAACATGGCCGACAGGCAGCCATCTTGGTTTTTTGTCAATTGAAGTTTGGTATCGCTATTTCTGAGAAAGTACTAAAGGGATCTTTCTCAAATTTCTTATGTAGGTTCCCCTTGGTGCCTAGTTATGCATATTACATTTTGGGACCGATCGGAAAACAACATGGCCGACAGGCAGCCATCTTGGTTTTTAGCCCACCATCATCAGATGGTGGGCTGTTCAAATCGCCCTGCGTCCGTGGTCCGTCGTCCGTCCGTCCCTCCGTCCGTCCCTCCGTCCGTCCGTCCCTCCGTCCGTAAACAATTCTTGTTATCGCTATTTCTCAGAAAGTACTGAAGGGATCTTTCTCAAATTTCATATTTAGGTTCCCCTTGGTGCCTAGTTATGCATATTGCATTTTGAGACCAATCTGAAAACAACATGGCCGACAGGCAGCCATCTTGGATTTTGACAATTGAAGTTTGTTATCGCTATTTCTCAGAAACTAATGAGGGGATCTTTCTGAAATTTCATATGTAGGTTCCCCTTGGTGCCTAGTTATGCATATTGTATTTTGAGACTAATCGGAAAACAACATGGCCGACAGGCAGCCATCTTGGATTTTGACAATTGAAGTTTGTTATCGCTATTTCTGAGAAAGCACTGAAGGGATCTTTCTCAAATTTCATATGTAGGTTCCTCTTGGTGCCTAGTTATGCATATTGCATTTTGAGACCAATTGGAAAACAACATGGCTGACAGGCAGCCATCTTGGATTTTGACAATTGAAGTTTGTTATCGCTATTTCTCAGAAACTAATGAAGGGATCTTTCTGAAATTTCATATGTAGGTTCCTCTCAGTGACTAGTTATGCACATTGAATTTTGAGACTAATCGGAAAACAACATGGCCGACAGGCAGCCATCTTGGATTTTGACAATTGAAGTTTGTTATAGCTATTTCTCAGAAACTTATGAAGGGATCTTTCTGAAATTTCATATAAAGGTTCCTCTTGGTGACTAGTTATGCACATTGAATTTTGAGACTAATCGGAAAACAACATGGCCGACAGGCAGCCATCTTGGATTTTTACAATTGAAGTTTGTTATAGCTATTTCTCAGAAACTTATGAAGGGATCTTTCTGAAATTTCATATAAAGGTTCCTCTTGGTGCCTAGTTATGCATATTGCATTTTGAGACCAATTGGAAAACAACATGGCCGACAGGCAGCCATCTTGGATTTTGACAATTGAAGTTTGTTATAGCTATTTCTCAGAAACTTATGAAGGGATCTTTCTGAAATTTCAATTGTAGGTTTCCCTCGGTGCCTAGTTATGCATATTGCATTTTGAGACTAATCTGAAAACAACATGGCCGACAGGCAGCCATCTTGGATTTTGACAATTGAAGTTTGTTATAGCTATTTCTCAGAAACTTATGAAGGGATCTTTCTGAAATTTCAATTGTAGGTTTCCCTCGGTGCCTAGTTATGCATATTGCATTTTGAGACTATTCGGAAAACAACATGGCCGACAGGCAGTCATCTTGGATTTTGACAATTGAAGTTTGTTATCGCTATTTCTCAGAAAGTACTGAAGGGATCTTTCTCAAATTTCATACGTAGGTTTCCCTCAGTGGGTAGTTATGCATATTGCCTTTTGAGACCAATCGAAAAACAACATGGCCGACAGGCAGCCATCTTGGATTTTGACAATTGAAGATTGTTATCGCTATTTATCAGAAATTGCCGAAAGGATCTTTCTGAATTTCATTTGTAGGTTGCCCTCTGTGTCTAGTTATGCATATTGGATTTTGAGACCAGTCAGAAAACAACCTGGCTGACAGGCAGCCATCTTGTATTTTGAAAATTGAAGTTGGTTATCGCTATTGTACAGAAGGTACTGAAGGGATTTTTCTCAAATTTCATATGTAGTATTGTATTTTGGGACCAATCGGAAAACAACATGGCCGACAGACAGCCATTATTGCTAAATCTTAAATTTTATATATAGGTTGCCCTTGTTTGAAAAGTACTAGAGGGCTGTTTCTGAATTTACACAGATTAGTAAGACTTAGAGGAAGGGAAAAGTAGAGAAAAGATCAATCTGACATGGAACCTATAAAGATCATTCAATGGTGGGCGCCAAGATCCCTCTGGGATCTCTTGTTGACAATTGAAGTTTGTTATCGCTATTTCTGAGAAAGTACTGAAGGGATCTTTCACAAATTTCATATGTAGGTTCCCCTTGGTGCCTTGTTATGCATATCGCATTTTGGGACCGATCACCAAATAACATGGCCGACAGGCAGCCATCTTGGATTTTAACAATTGAAGTTTGTTATCGCTTTTTCTGAGGAAGTACTGAAGAGATCTTTCTCAAATTTCATATGTAGGTTCCCCTTGGTGCTTAGTTATGCATATCGCATTTTGGAACCGATCAGAAAACAACATGGCCGACAGGCAGCCATCTTGGATTTTGACAATTGAAGTTTGTTATCGCTATTTCTGAGAAAGTACTAAAGGGATCTTTCTCAAATTTCGTATGCAGGTTCCCCTTGGTGCCTAGTTATGCATATCGCATTTTGGAACCGATCGGAAAGCAAGATGGCCGACAGGCAGCCATCTTGGATTTTGACAATTGAAGTTTGTTATCGCTATTTCTCAGAAAGAACTGAAGGAATCTTTCTCAATTTTCATATGTAGGTTCTCCTTGGTCCGTCGTATTGCATTTTTGGACCAATCTGAAAACATTGTCGACAGACAACCATTATAGCCAAATCTCAAATTTCATATATAAGTTTCCCTTGTTTAAAAAGCACTGGAGGGATGTTTCTCAATTTATACAGATTAGTAAGAGGTAGGGAAAAAAAAGAGAAAAGATCAATCTAACATGGAACCTATGAAGATCATTCAATGGTGGGCGCCAAGATCCCTCTGGGATCTCTTGTTTAATTTTTAATCTATATGTATGTTATTTATCAAAATATTTTTGATGCCTCTCTGGAATGAAAAATTTATCTATGCATGGACAATTCAACACACATTTCGGATTCCAATCACCTGTTACCTAGCTTACCTGTCGTTGAGGTCTTCTAAAGGCGATTCGCCTCTCTGACCCATCACAAATTCCCTACAGTTCACTGATAATTGTATTTTAATCAATTGTATGTACATTATTAAATTAAGATTTCCATTTAAATGGGGATTGAGCTTATATTGATTGAATTACCTGTAATAGAATTTCACTGTCACTGTCTTGTATAATTATTTGTGATTACATTTACAGTAATTATTGTGTGTCATAAGCAAACATAAGATTTATTTAGTAATCTTATGGTTGTCCAGAAAAGATACAGACAAGTTTTGCTAAAAATAATCAGTCTTTTAAGATGTTGTAAATATTTTCTAAGTCCAGAAAAGGTACAAAAAAGTTATACCCGAAATTTTCAAAGTCCAGAAAAGGTACAAAAAAGTTATACATGCAATTTTCTAAGTCCAGCAAAGTTTTGCTAAAATTAATCAATCTTTTCAGATGTTGTAAATATTTTCCAAGTCCAGAAAAGGTACAAAAAAGGTATACCTCAAATTTTCAAAGTCCAGAAAAGGTACAAAAAAGTTATACTTCAAATTTTCAAAGTCCAGAAAAGGTACAAAAAAGTTATACCTCAAATTTTCTAAGTCCAGAAAAGTTACACAAAGTTATACCTCAAATTTTCTAAGTCCAGAAAAGGTACAAAAAAGTTATACCTGAAATTTTCTAAGTCTAGAAAGGTACAAATAAGTTATACCTGAAATTTTCTAAGTCTAGAAAGGTACAAAAAAGTTACATCTAAAATTGTCTAAGTCCAAAAAAGTTATCAAAAGTTACATTCATTAATTCTAAGTTTTCAAAAAGGTACAGAAAAGGTACTAAAAAGGTACTAAAAAGTTATAACTTTTTATACCTTTTTTTGGTATGGGTTGCTCCTGTAGTAGAGAAAATGGCAGAGATGTTTATGTAGAGGAAAGCTTGGTTACTATAGATGTTAGTGTAGAGGAGAGCAATGTTACTATAGATGTTAGTGTAGAGGAAAGCTTGGTTACTATAGATGTTAGTGTAGAGGAGAGCAATGTTACTATAGATGTTAGTGTAGAGGAAAGCAATGTTACTATAGAGATGTAAGTGAAGAAGAAAGTAAGAGGTTATACTGTAGAGATGAATAAAGCTGATTTGTTACTAGTGAAATATTTGTGTAAAGAAAACTTTTTATAAAAAAGTGTTTTTTGTAGAAGAAAGCTTGATAACGACAGAGATGTTTGTTTAGGGGAAAGCTTGGTTAAATTACTAGAGAGATATTTGTGTAGAGGACAACTTGTGGTTTCTACAGAGATGTTTGTGTAGAGGAAAGCTTGGTTACTATAGATGTTAGTGTAGAGGAGAGCAATGTTACTATAGATGTTAGTGTAGAGGAAAGCTTGGTTACTATAGATGTTAGTGTAGAGGAAAGCAATGTTACTATAGAGATGTAAGTGAAGAAGAAAGTAAGAGGTTATACTGTAGAGATGAATAAAGCTGATTTGTTACTAGTGAAATATTTGTGTAAAGAAAACTTTTTATAAAGAAGTGTTTTTTGTAGAAGAAAGCTTGATAACGACAGAGATGTTTGTTTAGGGGAAAGCTTGGTTAAATTACTAGAGAGATATTTGTGTAGAGGACAACTTGTGGTTTCTACAGAGATGTTTGTGTAGAGGAAAGTTTGGTTACTCTACAGAGATGTTTGTGTAGAGGAAAGTTTGGTTACTAGAGAGATATTTGTGTAGAGGACAACTTGTGGTTTCTACAGAGATGTTTGTGTAGAGGAAAGCTTGGTTACTCTACAGAGATGTTTGTGTAGAGGAAAGCTTGGTTACTACAGAGATGTTTGTAGAGGAAAGCTTGGTGACTACAGAGATGTCTGTGTGGAGGAAACCTTGGTTACTACAGAGATGTTTGTGTAGAGGACAGCTTGTGGTTACTACAGAGATGTTTGTGTAGAGGAAAGCTTGGTGACTACAGAGATGTCTGTGTAGAGGAAACCTTGGTTACTACAGAGATGTTTGTGTAGAGGAAAGCTTGGTTACTACAGAGATGTTTGTGTAGAGGAAAGCTTGGTTACTATACAGAGATGTTTGTGTAGAGGACAGCTTGGTTACTACAGAGATGTTTGTGTAGAGGACAGCTTGGTTACTACAGAGATATTTGTGCAGTAGAATGCTTGATTCCTCAGTTTTTGTATGCAGCAAATGAGATGTATGATTTCTCATAATAGATCCATGTGTGTATTTGTGTGGGATGTATAATTACATCCTAGGAAAATTATGGCTTTGTAATTTCATTATCTATGACACATAGTAGACATATTTTCCTAACTATTTTATACTGCATACATTCTTGTGTCAGTTTCTATTCCTAATTTCATTGCATAGTGATACAATTGTATATATATGTCTTGGTAACCATGGAGATGGAATCCCATGATGCCTTAGCTGCTATTACTTACATTTCTTCATGCGTTTTTGACTACAAACTAAAATGTATTGGAAAAATGAGTTCAGCAAAGATAAACAGTATCACAGTGTATACAACTGTAAGTATCCTTTTGCGGCAGGTTGCCTAGGGGATATACATGTAGAGATAGGTCTTACGTATCCCAAAGGATGCCATCCAATTGTCCTGAAACCCTTTATACATAATGTAATATGTTTACTACAGCAGTCATTTCTTATGTGATATCTTGTTTCACTTCACTTGGGGTAAAAATTGTGAGCACTGTTACTATAAATATATTTTTGATGTTTTTATACTCTATCAACTTCCATTAAATTTCTCAGTAGTCCTGGAACTCCATATATACTTATGAATATGATCTTTTGGTCAAATCTGCGTTTCCAACTGCCAGGGTTGACATCCTCTTTTACCTGACTTCATTAACTATATTTGATTTTCCTAAAACTTCGTACACTTAAATGCTCACAATAGTATGATCTCTTGAATGATTTTGCATTTCAATCTCCTGAAATCCAAATTGAGGTCACTCTTACTATAAATAGATTTTTGTCATTGTCTCTTTACAAACTCCATTAATTATTGGATGTAAATAGTTCTTCTAGTTCATTTCTTGTTATGATAAATAATGTACATTTTACTTGACCATATTAAAGACGAGTCGTTGACTCAATATGTAATCAAGAATAAACAAAGCCTATTATTATTATGATATTTAGTAATGTTTTCCTGAGCAGCATTGTGATTCAACAATCCTTAACCGTTTTTGTTGTGTATTTATTGGTCAATGTTGAACAGTCAGGGGATTCGGATCACCTGATATGCTTTATTCAAATTTACAATTAGGAAAATTTAGTTAGAAATTTTCTGTGGCATTTTAAAATTTTTTGCTAGTTTACCTCATTCTTGGATTTCACCAAATGTATTAACCATTGATTGAAATGTAAAAGAGCATTATGACATTTATGTTGAAGGATACAAATTTGCTACCTTAATATACTCTGAAATACATGAATCTTCATTACTAAGAGAATTGCACAAAAATAGTGAGGACATGTGTAGTTAGTTTTATTAATCATACAAACTGAAATGGTAGTTAATTGACATTCCATGGGAAGGCTGTTGAAGAATAGATTGTTAAATTTCAGAATAATTAATGATGTTAAGTTCAGAGTAATTAATGAACAGCCAAACTACATAGATGTGTATATTTTAAAGGGACATAAATCTTAACTAGATTTTGAATATGTGTCCCCTCACGACTCAAGGCCCAATCAGCCAATAAAAAGAAAGTCTAGGCCCAATCAGCCAATAAAAAGAAAGTCTGGGTCCAATCAGCCAATAAAAAGAAAGTCTGGACCCAATCAGCCAATAAAATCAAAGTCTGGATTCAACAGCTAGACTTCAATTTTACTAATGTTTGATAGACGACAGCATCATTTCTTCAGTTTGTCAACTACCTGCGGGGTCAAAATAGAGGTCACTGCTATTATAAATATGTCCACTGCAGTGAGTTCATAACAGGTATATATTCGAGTCATTGAAAATTCTTGTAACACTTAAAGCCATCATCTCTTGTATTTGTTACTGTTTCAACCACCTGGGGTTGAAGTTGAGGTCATTATTACTATAAATTAATTTTCTGCTCTATCTTCTTGACTTTGTAAAGTTTCTGATTGTCCTGAAGCTTAATTCATACACTAGCTAGCTTCACAATTACCATCATTCCTTATACAACTTAATTCTACCCCCGTACCCTAACCATTATGTACATCATTTTATGAAAGTTAATTGGTATGTAACTTCGGTATGAGTATACCTAAAAGATCAAGTTTGGTTTTCAAACTTTAGCAATACCCAGCATGCCTGTTTTTCTTTAAAATCAATGATCTGCCATGTTGAGTTTTAGTCTAACTCAGGGCCATAACACATGTACTGTGAATCAACAGGGATGACCTTGATCCAATTTTATCCCACTCAATCGTGTACTCGCTGTGCTTTCAATTGTTGCTGTTGAAAAAATGTCTTAAAGGTGAATAACATATGTATCTTTTATTTGGGATTGAAGGTTATTTACAAAATAAATTGCATATCAAGAGTATTCTCATCTGTATACTAAAGATATTTTATACGGAAATGTCACTTTGGCCTCTTCTTTGTGGAGACTGGTAACAAAGATGTTCCTTGGAGAATTCATCCTTGAAATTCATAGCCATAGAATTTGATTTGGACACATATTTCATGTTACACTGATATTTAAGGAAGTGTTTCCCTAGATTTTTCAAAATTTGTCTTTTTCGTTTGACTTCATTGAATTTACTTACCACAGCTTAGCATAACCCACAAAGCAGACTCACCTTGACACATGTACTTGTTTCTACCTCACATTTCAGAGTACTTACATGTCTCTCACTCACATTTCAGAGTACTTACATGTCTCTCACTCACATTTTAGGTGACTTACATGTCTCTCACTCACATTACAGAGTACTTACATGTCTCTCACTCACATTACAGAGTACTTACATGTCTCTCACTCACATTACAGAGGACTTACATGTCTCTCACTCACATTACAGAGTACTTACATGTCTCTCACTCACATTTCAGAGTACTTACATGTCTCTCACTCACTTTACAGAGTACTTACATGTCTCTCACTCACATTTCAGAGGACTTACATGTCTCTCACTCACATTACAGAGTACTTACATGTCTCTCACTCACATTACAGAGTACTTACATGCGTCCCTCACTCACATTTCAGAGTATACTTACATGTCTCTCACCCACATCACAGAGGACTAACATATGTCAAGCCCTTGCTATCTACCGGGTCAAAATTACTGGTAGGTCAAAAATAAAAGTCACAATTGTGTTATTTTATAATTGGTCATCGGATAAAAAATGACATGGATATAGTACTGTGAAAAAAGCAAAGTTTTCCCCGTAGAATTAAAAAATCGGGCAAAAATTCACTTAAAATGTTTCAGCTCCTGCATTTATATACATACAGACTTCAATTGGCAAAACAATAATGTAAGAGTGGCTGCAAAGTTTTCACCTTCCATTTACTTTGACCTTCATTCAAGGTCACAGAGGTCAAATGATCAAAAAATGAAAAAAAAAAGAAAATTCTTTCGAAAGAGTTTTTTTTTGTATGTTTGTTGTATTCCTTGCATGACCAGTGTGTCATGTACGTAAGTAGTTCATTGTTGGGGCTCACTTTTCTCTGTGACATTTCAAGGTGAAATACATGTAATTATAAATAACACAGAAAGAAATGGAACTTTGAAAAATGTTTCCCCACCAATATTATCCTTAAATTGCACTTAAATGTTTTTCTTTCAATATTCTGACACATGCAAACTTGATAATTAGCACATCTATAGCATCAATAGCTTAGGGTACAAAAGATATGCAAATCATTGACCTTGAACTTTGAAGTTCAAGGTCACCATAGTCAAAGGACCGGTCAGAGAAGTGAAGAGAACATAGGTAAAACATTAAGTTAGGTCTGCATGGCCTGGGCTGTCCTAATTAGCCAATATCTGTATATTTGGAACTGTATTTACAGTATATTTGGTAGTAATATGACCATGATGACACATATCTGTGAGATGGAGACATGAAAATAGGTGGTCCTGTGTTCATGTCGAAAGTTCAAGATATCAGATAAGGTCTAATTGTCATTTGAACCTTTGAGTATACTAAGAATACTGATATTCACACAAATTAACTGTATGTAATAAGTGTTTCTTAGTCTGTCTTAAGTGAGTTTTAGTACCATAGCTGAAAACATTTGGTTGCGAGTTGGCTGCTATTTTGTTGAATTAATTGCGCCATCATGGGAAACGGTTCTAGATGTTCCTCTGGAAGGTGATTAGAATAAGAATTTTGAAATTTATGCTTGGTATTCATGACATTTCAGGAAACCCAACAGACTAACTATTATAATATAAGACTGCCTATGAATTCCTAAGCTGGTGATTTTAGTTGAAATTAACGTGCAGGTTACAGTTAGTGTCCTGGTGAGTAATTCTGATCTATACCTTTTTTTATCTGAATTTTAAAACTGATTACGTAACATATTCCTCTTGGTCCATTAACAATCGTACCTGAATATATGACCACCGTGATGTAATATAGGAGGTAATGATTCATGCAGGATAATCAATTAAAACTTATCAAGTATATATACATATAAACTTAAATTCATACCTATACTCTCTTTAATACAAGGACCTATACATTGCTGTGATATCGTGTACGATTACAGTTTGAGTATTCAAACAGAGAATTTAGCTCAGAAAAATCGTTTTTAAATTCTTGTGAAAGAACTGGGAAAAAAACATTCCTTTTGAGTGGCCCAACAGGAATCGAACTGGGTCCCCGACGTGATGAGCCACAGCTCTACCTCCTGAACCAAGTAAGCAATCCTCCATCAGCTCGGTGACAGACCATATTTAGCACAATGTACAATCCACACCAACCCGTTCCTTTTACATTCTTTTGAATAAAATAGGTTTATGTCACAGGTGGTACTTTCAAAATTTTTAAAACAACTCCCAGATTTACACTGTTGTATGTACAGATTACCTGATAATTTTAAATATTCAAAATATTTGAAGAGCTGTAAATGCTAATAAGCATTGAGTCACAAGAAAAGTGTGACAGCTAGATCCCAAAAGTAAATGAGGTTTAAACTGTAATTCTGAAACCGACTTCGGTGATTGCTGACTCGAAAGACAGCTGGATTGTATCTGTAGCTGAAAGCAAAAATAAAATGCAATATTAAATATTCAGTAATGTAAATGATAAAGACATTCAGATCAGGATTTGCAACAAACCTGACGAAAATCTGGAGATAGATGCTAAGCAGGAACCCAGTTCTGAAGGACTATTATTGTTTTAAAAATATATGTAAAATGTTACAAGTCTTGAATGATATAAATGTGATGGCTTTAAAAACAACCAGTTACAAATTTTGAGTACCAGTAACTGGTATAGATACATGTATAATTAAACAATTAAGGTTTTGTATGCATTTTATGTACTTACATACCTTTGCTTGCAATATTTTCAATATTATTAAGAGCCTGGATTCTAAAAAAAAAATTTAAGGACAAAACCTCAAACAAGTATTAATTAAGTTATTGTGGTCTGTTGATGAACCATAGTTGACCATGGTTGACCATGGTGCTTAACTTCCAAAACCAGGCACAACCATGCTTCAACCATGGTTTGCCATTTTTAACCATGCTTTAACCATGGTTGACCTTGGTTGACCACGGTCAACCATGGTCAACCATGGTCACAGTTCGCAGGGGTATAATGCATGGTCGCTTATTGTTTTATAAAAAACAACAGAGAATACGAACATTAAAACTAAACTGTTATTCTAACTCAAAAATGATAAAAAGGACTAAATAGGAAGATTAGATGCATGGTAAGCTCTGAAAGACCAGGTGTTCCAGAAGGTTAAGTATCTTATGCTTCATCAATACACCAGCATCACACAGATCTAAGGTCAAATCAAGGTTATGTCACAGATCCTCAAAATGATTGAGAACTAGGGTGGTGGAAACCATTATACCAACATTTCATAGTAAATGGGGGACAGTTTCATCATGATTCAGCAATATTGGTACATATATTTACATTTTGTTGACTGCTGAATTCACAACAGCACTATTAAATCTCGCTAACCATAACCAGATCCACATGGCTGCTTGAAGAAGTCCAGTTTGGCTAATTAGAGGTAAATTTAAGGTAACAAAGTTTATCTTGACAGCTTGAAGTGAATAAATACAAGCCAGGGCTTATTTTAGAGTGAATATGGTGCAATAGCAACAGTGCAGGTATTGTGTTGGTATACGTATCCTGGAGTTGATCATCTAATTGCTCTCTTACTTGTAGATATTTCAATGGTTTCCTAATACCCAAGTACGTATATACCCGCATATCCTGTCAAGTTTGGGGCTTCTTGTAAACTTTTTTTTTACCCGTTCTTGCTGATCAATACTGACAGAACTGCCACCATAATTTCTCCTCCCAACATGTCACAGCTGTCTTGTCTCCTTCTACAAAATATACGCACTGCATATTACAACGCATTACAGAATGACAAATGGTTCTATTTCACTACAAGACATATCAATTCACAAGACTGCTGTAAGCCGCTGGTTTGAATTACATAGCAAACAGGGAATTAGGGAAAATTTCAGTGATTCTGTTTAACAGTTTGGCTTGTGCATATAGGCATTAGCTGGGGATTTTCAGAGAGTCAAGGTATGTTTGTTATGTACATTTTCATTATTACATGCACTGGCTGTATTTGTTGAATATAAAGACAAGAGAGAGATATTCGTTCAAGTGATTAATTGGTTTTGCCGCAAGTTGGCTTTCCATGTTGTCACTGATGTTTTGCAATCCTGATAACAAACAGAAGTTAAGATTTTCCTACGGGCTTTCAGGTCAAATGATTTCTTGATTTTCGTTAAAATTTAATGAAATAAGAAGTGCAGGAAGTTTTAGAACCCAGTTTGTTAAAATGAAAATGATCACCTCGGAGGAAATGTCAAATTACATGAGGATGGAAACGCAAAGTAAATGAAATAATTTGCCGGAAGGATATATATTATATCAGCATGCATCTTAAGATTTAGTCATGGAATAAGAAAAATAGGTTCCATATGTGTATGTGTTGCTGATCCAATCTTATTTATACAGATCAAATTAGGCACAGAGAATATATATATATTTACCTAATTGATACAAAGACTTTTTTTCTCCCATATGTATCGCAGACAAGCCGATTCGGTTGCCATGGAAACCCACATATCATTTAGTTAAAAGGTACTGATTTGAATATATCAGTAGTTATATGTATGTATATTTTTGAAAAAATGGGAAAAAATGTAGGGCAATCTTAAATATGTTATTATCCTTTTTATCAGAAGTTCCTACTTTATTATCCCCCTCTTTCACCGAAAGGTTAAGTTTTCAGCTGTTTCCATGCAGTATATTGTCATCACACTTGGTTACAGAGTTATCACCCCATGATTTAAAATAAAATATTGGTATTTGACATTAGATAGCTTCCAAATAATTACCCAAAGTGTTCAAAGTTTATTCATTGTATTAAGGGCTTAGCCAAATTGGCGAAGGTGTTTGGTAATGGCAGATGAGAAGAACAAATATTGCAAGATCAGTTTGCTTTATCCCATAATACATGTTCAATAAAACATCTAACTGCTATCAAAGTATTTATTTTTTTATTCAAGTTTCAAGCAATACATTATAGCTCCACAGAATTTATCATTCTAGCTGCCAGGCTATAATGACATGTTAACTCCTAACCTGCCATACAGATTGTCAGAAAGGCAGGGATACAACTTCCATGTATGTTTACCTACAAAATGTCAGGAAAGTGGGGGAAATAAATAAATTCCATGTATGTTTACCTATAGAATGTCAGGAAAGCAGGGGAAATATATAAATTCCGTGAATGTTTACCAACAGAATGTGAGGAGAGCGGGGGATATATATAAATTTCATGAATGTTTACCTACAAAATGTCGGGAAAGT
This sequence comes from Pecten maximus, assembly GCF_902652985.1. NCBI lineage: Eukaryota > Metazoa > Mollusca > Bivalvia > Pectinida > Pectinidae > Pecten > Pecten maximus. The sequence continues at coordinate 28,595,572 of NC_047019.1, forward strand.
GGGGGAAATATATAAATTCCATGTATGTTTACCTACAAAATGTCAGGAAACTGGGGGATATATATAAATTCCACGTATGTTTACCTACAAAATGTCAGGAAAGTGGGGGAAATAAATTCCAAGAATGTTTACATATAGAATGTCAGGAAAGCGGGGGAAATATATAAATTCCACGAATGTTTACCTACAAAATGTCGGGAAAGTGGGGGAAATATATAAATTCCACGTATGTTTACCTACAAAATGTCGGGAAAGCAGGGGAAATATATAAATTCCATGAGTGTTTACCTATAAATGTCGGGAAAGTGGGGATATATATAAATTCCACGTATGTTTACCTACAGTTGACACTATGACATCACAATAGTAACCGTGGGAACCTTCAGCGAATCACACCTGGATTATTTGGACATTATCACAGGTGTGGTGTATATATTTGTGGTATAATTCTAACACTGACAACAGGGTTGTAAAACTGGTCATATAACACCAGGATAATTAGTATGATGGAATATTAAATAGGACTGTTCTATTTAAGTTAATTGTTATGAGAAATGCAAATGTTAAAGAAAACAATTCAATCATTTAACATCAACGTCTTTTCTGTCCTCAAACTCGATACAATTTAAAGGTTCAGTTTAAATGAAAGAAATATTCACGGTATGATAAATTTGTCTTAAACATAATTTGATGTATGAACACAAACTCCCAAATGGCCGAAGTCAATTTGATAAACTTACATCCGAAAATAAGAAGCAGCTGCCAAAACCCATTTAACTTCTGTACAGATATTTAAATAGCTGCTGTAATGTTAGATATAGTGAAGAAGTTTTAGCATTAACAGATATATTTTGTTGGTTAAGGGTATACCTGCAAGTCTTACATCATTTTTATAATCACTTTTTGTGATAACTATTGTGTGTATGCTTAAAATATGACATTCGTGAATTGTTAATTTAAGCGTATACAGTCTGTCCTGTATTAACTGAGGGACCACCATCATGAAGTACATATAATTGTATACAGGTCTCTTCATTCAGGTGGTATATCTCATATTAACAAAGGTGGTCTGACCTAACACAGATTGTCTAATGCAGGTGGTCTCTTAACACAGAAGGTCTCATCAATACAAATAGACCCTTAACACAGGTGGTCTCTTTATCAATACAGGTGGTCCCTTAACACAGGTAGTCTAATACAGGTGGTCTCTTTATCAATACAGGTGGTCCCTTAACACAGGTCTCATCAATACAAATGGACCCTTAACACAGGCGGTCTCTTTATCAATACAGGTGGTCTCTCAACACAGAAGGTCTCATCAATACAAATAGACCCTTAACACAGGCGGTCTCTTTATCAATACAGATGGTCCCTTAACACAGGTAGACTAATACAGGTGGTCTCTTGTTTACACAGGTGGTCTCTTAACACAGGTCTCATCAGTACAAATAGACCCTTAACACAGGTGGTCTCTTTATCAATACAGATGGTCCCTTAACACAGGTAGACTAATACAGGTGGTCTCTTGTTTACACAGGTGGTCTCTTAACACAGGTCTCATCAATACAAATGGACCTAAGTTGTCTCTTTCTTAATACATACAGGCTTAAAGGTCAGTCTCCTAATTAATAAAGGTGATTTTTTAATACAGGTGGTCACTCAATACAGGTGGTCTCTTAAAACAGGTGGAGTTTCTGTTTAAATATTACATTAGAAAGATGGTAATTTGTTAAGGTATGCAAATGCAGTGACTAAAATGCTTGTGATTGGATTGGAGACATATCATCAAACTCGGTAATATTGGTAATTCAAGGGGGGTAACTCCTACAAATGATATTGTTGGTAATTATTTTCTAATCTTGTATATAAGGTCATTTGGAAGTTCCACTTTACACCTATTCATAGAAATGGAGAAAATGTGGCAATGCTTTGTATCAATAATTTTCAAAAGTTTGTTAAATTTTTAGTTAGTGATAACAGCAACATTTACTGTTTATTGTGCACCTTTTTGACTTAATCATTTCAGATATTGGTTATTGATTGATAGATATCCAAGGCCCAAATCTGATGGATGTGCACAAACATCACAATTTGTAAAAATTTAATCATCTATTACACTTGCTAGAAATTTATAAATATTGTTTTAAAATAAATTTAAGTGAATCAAGTAAACAAAATAAAAATCATTAATAAAGAAACGGAGCTTTAAACGATACATGTACTAGAGATGAATAAGCTATGGTAGAGGAAATATTTTGGAGAAAAGATTGTAGATTCTCTTGTAATTCAGCAATTAATGGTATGGTATTGTGATGGAATATCGAGTGATTATCTGGGATATACTCCAGCAGTAATAGGTAAGCTGGTCATTGATGAATTACTAAACACACCAGACGTTTGTAAACAGACTAATTCACAAGACCCTGCTCTTCCAAGTGGGCGTCAGAGTGATTTGACGTCCCAGAAACAAAAGCGAATGTAACCAATTAAAACAAATTGTGATTTATTTTTAGCTTCCTGAAGAATCCCAGGATAAGGAGGTTGATCATGATATTCGTTGATATTTTTTTTCTCTGTAGATGACATCAATGGAGAATAATGGTTGTAGCTTGACTTGCAGGCTAATGGAAGGCTGACATATATAAATGAACATTAGGAAAAGTGTCTGGTCACAATTTCTAGGGATTTGCTCTAATTTTGTGTTATTCAGGGAGAATTTGGTTACATTCGGCTTGAACCGACTTTTACTCAAGATGGGCTATCTTGATAAACTCTATCCAGACCACAGATTTTTTTGAAAATTTAATTTTCTTGATACTGTCTTGAATTTCTTTAATCCTTAAGATGAACTATAATGACATTTTCTCAGATGTGTGGTTAATTAGTCACACTGGGTGCATTTCAATATTATAACAATTTCTCACATATTACTGTAAAGCTGACCAATATCTAAGATTTGAACTCCAGAGACCCAGAGATAGACATCAGAATAATCCAAGTCTCTAACACCTACTTGACTTATTTTCTCAAGGTTGACCTCGGTGAGCAAAGCCCATATACTAGACATCAGACAAGCTATATACAGGCCCTTTGGGACTCACAGTTTTATGCTGGAGATCACATCGTATGGTAATTACCTGTAAATTTAGGTAATCAATGACATATTATCAGTGTTTTTTTACAGGAGATGTAACTTGTTTATTCAGTCTCTTGATTATTCCAACACTTTTCTGAATCAATTTAGTGAAGAGAAACAAATGTAAAACCATTATAGCCCAGTCTGTGAGAGTGCTGGCTACCTAACCTCACGGTGAAGATCTTCGGTCTGTGGTTCAACGCTCAAAGTTAGGTACAGGATTTTTATGTAAAGACATGATATATGTCATAGCAACAAAGCCACATTGATAAATTTATTCATCTTGATGAAAATCTCTCCAAAAAACAAATTAATAAACCACCAAAATTAACTGCTGAAACAACGTGTGTACTATGTTCCAAATTGCCTCCCCTCTATATCAGCTACATAAAGAGTCTGTACTGTACTGGATGTTGACCAATACTACAATGAAATTCTTATACAATAAAACTCAGATAAGTCGAAGTCAATGGGAGCAAGCAAAATATTTGACTTATCAGATGGTTCAACTTATCTGTGTCGGTGTGTATTTGGAGAAAAAAAATGACAATTTACTGACCCGAGTATATTCGTCAGCTGTATGCCGAATAATCATATATAAGTGCACATGCTTGATAAAATGGTAGAAAATAAGCAATATTAATGACAAAGGTTATCTATATTGGACTCCAATCAAACATTTTGAAACAATAAATAAATCAGGAAAATTTGATCGACTCCACTGATCTGACTTTGTATGAATGATCGAACAACACAGTCGGTGTTTATCGGCTGTATGATATTGCAAAGAGGTTTTGCACAGAATAAAATAATCCAGTATATTATTGTAACTATATATTGCATTGTTGAATGATCGAAAAGTATTTTCAATATGCATGTTTCGGCATTAACGTAATCATTCATTTTTTCCTTCTTTTTTCGGTGGCCATGTGTATCAAAACAGTATACACAGAACATGGTAGGTCATGATGTTATGGCTTGTAGACTAAAACGGGCACATTTTATTCTAAGTTATTTACATCTTAAAATTTGCCCGACAGTCAGAAACTAACAATAGCCTCTGCATGGTGACACTGTTACGGCTGATCGGTCACACTCGGTCAATCACGCCGAGGTCAGCAAATTTTACCCAGAAAATAGAAATTTTGTATAGTTTAGAAGGTAGGGACCTCAGAATACATTTGACACAACCACAGTATTTGATTCATCTGTGTTTGAATCATCTGTGTTTAATTTACTAAGATAAATAAGGGAAAAAAAACAGGACCAAACAAGACTCATCCGATGTATTGGATTCAAGTGTATTTGACACAAGTGAGTTTTACTGTACATCCCTTATGTTGATATGACTGGTATTTCAATTCCAAACTTTTGTAATTCGGATTTCCTTAGGGATGGAAGGGACCCTAATGTGGTGTTGTTAGAAAGAAGTTTAACCTCTGACCATGCACACATCTTGAATAACCCTTCCTAAGATTCTAAATCTTTAATGGTTTAATTATAATTAGTACATAGAAAAATGCAAAATTTCTAATCTTAAAGTGATGAATTTCAATTCAATTGGAAGAAAGCTTAATTGATACAATGGCTTCAATTTGATCCTTTCAATAGTTCGGCTGGCTTCAGTAGAGGGAACCAAGGATTCGATTCAAAACTATTCATCGCGAAATTAATTAGAACAGACCAGAAAGCGAGGAATAAGATATACCATCAGAAGTCCATTGCTATACTCATGTGATTCTTCATAACCATGGACAGCATGAGACAATGTATATACTATATGGAGAAAAGTCATCTAAAAGCTGCTTCCCAGATGAGGACATGAAATTTTAACAGAATTTTGTAAAAAGTGTTCGTGTAAAACAGGGTTTTCAAACCAAGGTCGCTTTGAAAATCATTTTCTGCTTCAAACAATTCAAATATAAAATTTCCCTAAACCAAAGTTTGTTCACATGTGATATGAAGGAGGAATTGAATAAGTGCACTGTAAATAGAAATACATTCAGGTTTGTATAGAAGGATTTTACCTTGTGAAAAAGTACAAAATTACTTATAAATGAGAACATTTTTGTCTGCAATGTTCCCTGTCTGCTTTTACAAATATGAAATATTTATGTTGAGATAAGTAGAAGTCATCAGTTTAAAAATCACTAGTGTGTAAAAACATTATGGCATGAAAACATTTTCAATATTGTGGTGGTTTTCTGATACTTTTGAAGGTAAAAGCATTAGTTATAAGTGTATACATCCCTGTTACTGAAGGTGTGGCGAGATAAAGAACTGTATGTGTTAAAACACGCGTAAGAATTCCGTAATTATTCTGTTTGACAGGAAATGCTGCACTGTGGGATTTATAAATGGTCTTGCAGCCAGTAAATTTTATAGCTAAGCTTGCTTGACTCGGAAAATCTTTAACATTTTCATTGTAGCGTTACCATGATACTAAATCTGAAGGTAATGGAGTCTCAGGATGCTGGTGGATTGTGGGTAATGACATGAAACAGATTGCACTCATCTTAGATGCAGATTTTACCAATTGCGACGTGTTAGCTTTGTGTCTCTATCTGCTTCAACAGCTTTGTACCCTATAGGTGGCTACAAATAATCTGATCTATTCAATTGTGTCTGGTCATCGAGGGTAAAGATACTTTGAACTTACTGTACATCGAAATAAATGTTATGAGGTAGTGCCACATTAGCTTTATGTGACCATCACTACAGATAAGGTCAGCTAATATCTTTAAAGGACGGTGATTTAACAGGGTAAATATTCCTTTTAGGTAACTTTTATTTGTTGAGATAATTACCAGGGTATGTACATGAAGTGAAATAGTGCCCTAATGCTGATCGGCTCAATAGATTATTTGCTGTATAAATCTAAGTGGTTTTTCTCATGTTAGTTGGATCTAGATACAATTTTTTGTATATTACTGTATCCTGAAATTTTCTATGTAAAAAATAATTTGGAATTCATTTGAAAAAAAATAGAATAGAATACTTCAGTTCATTATCTTGCGAAATAATGAAAGGAGTATATAGAAGATGCAGTCCATCGATGTCAAGACATATTGGTAGGATACGTTTAGGAATTTCAAAATATTCTGCCTTTTTCGCTTAATGAACTTAGCTCATATCTGTTTGAAGGATAATAAGTGAGTTTCTGGTATGGTACAGCATCCATATGTTCTTGTATCTGGCATTAACATTTTGCTTTAAACAGCTTTTCCATAGCCAAAAGGCCCATAGGGTCATGATTATAATGTTCCACTAGCATGTTCAGAAAAAGAGCCACCAAATTTGTTCAAGTTAATGACCTTGACCTAATTTGAGGTACATGATTCGAACCTGGTTTTTGTGTTTCTCATGAAGGTTGAGAAACAAGCTGGTCTGTGCTGTCATGGTTGTGTCCTTGGGCAAGACACTTTAATCTTATTGCTTTGGATGGCATACGACAGGCTTTCCTTATGTTGTTCAGTAACGTAGTCACCAACTACTACAAAGAGACCCCGCTTCAAAATAACCCTTGCTGTTCACGGGGTGATAAACCCAGCAAACAAATAAAAACAAACTGGGTGAAGGCTGGCAGGAGGTGAGAGGCAGAGTGTGCATGCAAGCATCCTCTGTCCTGGTTGAGGTTAGGTCTTTTTTCCAAAAACTAAAAGGCCTGATTTGGTCATGATATTGAACAAGTATAAGCATGCAGACTGACTGCCATTATAAGTCTTCATGTTCAAGTGAATGACTTCAATCTACTTTTCAGGTCACTGAGTGGTCAATTTTGCTAAAACATTAGTTCATTATGGGTACAAAATATTTCCTATTCCTTAAAAACATTTTGATTCTAGATTGATGCCTTAAATCAACTTCAAAAAGTGACATGAATTAAATTTTCTTTTTTTATAAACCTGAAAACAGGTGAGCAAATTAATACTGTGAGGCCTTAGAATGGGTCTCTTAAGTTTTACTAAAAAAGAGTACTGAAATTGTTCATGTTACTAAACTGAGGTCATTTTGAATTTGTGAAGCCTGTATCTAGCAGTAAAGGTGAGTTAAATCTAACAGTAGATCTGCCATTGACAAGGTGTATTTATGCCACATCATTTCATGTCAGTTAGAACCTATAAGAACAATGTCAGCAGTATAGAGAAGCAGTAATAAAGATTTGAGCAGACAATGCTGTCCTTAAACTTTCGTCTCGACATACTACAAAACAGTAAACAACATCCACAGCTTGGTTTTAATTGGATCAGCCTTTGGCTTCAGATGTTTCCAATAGGGTTGCATGCAGACCTGTGATAACACAGCAGATAAAACATGGAGGGTGGACATTTTATGATCGCTGTATCACGACAAAATGTGAGCTATATTGGAACTATTAAAACAAGTACATCCTTCTCAAAATGGACGGTAAATCGAGTAAAGCACATGTATTACTTTGATCGGCAGAACACCATTGGACGTAAAGAATTGTGGACGATATCATTGTGCGTTATAGAAGAGATAAAACCGTTTGTATAGCCATCCCGGAAAGTCATTTTACATTGCACTAAATACCTCCCCAATTACATTGTCTGAAAAGGAAGTTTAGCATTGTTTAAGGTTTTTAGGTCATCTGACCCGAAGGGTCAGGATGACCTATAGCCATCGTGCTTCGTCCGTCGTCGTCCGCCGTCCGTCGTGCGTCGTGCGCCGTGCGCCGTGCGTAAACTTTTCACATTTCAATCTTCTTCTCAAGTTCCACCAGTGGGATTAAGATGAAACTTGCCAGGAATGATCCTGAGATGGTCCTGACCAAGTGTTGTTATTTTTCGGGTTGGTCCGAAATCCAAGATGGCCGCCAAAGCCGCCATTTTGAAAACACATTTTGAACTTCTTCTCAAGTTCCACCAGTGCGGTTGGGCTGAAACTTGCCAGAAATGATCCTGAAATGATCCCGACCAAGTGTTGTTATTTTTCGGGTCGGTCCGAAATCCAAGATGGCCGCAAAAGCCGCCATCTTGAAAAACACATTTAAAACTTCTTCTCATGTTTCACCAGTGCTATTGAGCTCAAACTTGCCTGAAATGATCCTGATATGATCCCAATCAAGTGTTGTTATTTTTCGGGTCGGTCCAAAATCCAAGATGGCCGCCATAGCCGACATCTTGAAAAACTCATTTTAAACTTCTTCTCAAGTTCTACCAGTGCTATTGAGCTGAAACTTGCCTGAAATGATCCTGATATGATCCCGACCAAGTGTTGTTATTTTTCGGGTCAGTCCGAAATCCAAGATGGCCGCCATAGCCGACATCTTGAAAAACTCATTTTAAACTTCTTCTCAAGTGACACAAGTGCTGTTGGGCTGAAACTTGCCTGAAATGTTCCCGAGATGATCCCGACCAAGTGCTGTTATTCTTTAGATTGGTCTGAAATCCAAGATGGCCGCCATGGCAGCCATCTTGAAAAACACATTTTAAACTTCTTCTCCAGTTCCACTGGTGCCATTGAGCTGGAAATTGGTGAGGATGTTAAGGAAGGAGGGCCAACAAAGTGTTGTTATTTTTTCGGCCTCGTAAAAACTTTGACATGGCAGCAATGGCGGCCATTTTGTAACATGATTGCGCAATCATGGTTTTCCTGAACAACACCTATTTCAAACTTCTTCTCAAATTCCACCGGTGGGATTCAGCTCTAACTTACCAGAAATTATCCTTAGATGGTCCAGACCAAGTGTTGTTATTTATTGGGTCGGTCAGAAATCCAAGATGGCCACCATGGCCAACAGTGCCACTATATACTTGCTACAGAGAATGCATACTACAATAATATAAGGGTTTTAATTTAGAGTCAGATGACCGTTAAGGCCCCTGGGCCTCTTGTTTTTATTTATGATAAATTATTGTCGAAATGATATTCTAACACGATTCATTGCAATGCCTGTTTTGATTGGATACCGATCGTGATCAAGTCTGCGTTAGAACCATGACCAATCCTGTTAAGCCCCACCCATCGCGCTTAAGCCACGCTCCATTTCTAAACAAAATGATATGGTGTAATGAGTCGTCACTGAAGTACATTATATAATGCTGACAGTTTGGAGTCGCAAAAAAAGGCAATACTCTAACATTCTCTGAGGTAAAGCTACTGTAAATCAGAAACCATCATGCCCGATGCAGTGTCCTCGAACAAATCAAACCCCCTTCACAATCAGCTGGTTCGTCAGACTCAACAACAAAATGAACGACCTTGCCCTGAGCCATTTGACGTCGCTCAACAGTCTGAATCTAAGAACTCTCAAAAACTCACAGGAAAATTTGCAATTCATAATTCAAATGTCATCGTTTATGATAATGAAAGCTGAAATATTTATGACCCCTTTGAAAGCTTCTTTCTGATTGGTCAGTCCGCTACATTATGACATGTCACTATAGCGGAGGTCACAGAGTACTTACCAGCGTACTTGTAGCGATGTAAAACAATGTTTCTAAATATACTAACAGTAGTGGCTATACTGGCGATTAGAACATGAAATTGGGATTTAACTCTCGATCTATCGGTCTCAAGTTTAAACCAAATTTCATGTTCTAAATTCGCCGGTATAGCCACTCAAAACAACGTACTATCCCCTAAGTGTAAATAAGATTTTCAAAATGCTTTCTCGTCAAGTTAATGTTTCCAAGTGTATTGTGAGATATTTCTATATATATACAAAAAAATAAGGTAGAACTATTGCAGGGATTTTCCTATAGAATTTTGGGGGCCAAAATTTTAAGGGGGCCCCATTCCTAGTTAAATCATTTCATACTTTCCAATAATTCCTATTTTTTTTTAGCTTAGACATGAAAGTTACTGCCCCATATCCTATAGTGAAAATCTAAATACCTGTGTAATTGCATTGTATACATGGGTGCCTGGATTTCAACGATCACGAAAGCATAGGAAAAATTATGTGGGACTGGAATCTTTAGAATCGTGATGTGGTTTTATCAGGAAATGTTCTGGACATTTTAACCCCGAGATCGACCGATCTAAGAACTAAACTTAATCTCAATAAGTCAATTCAGTGAGCTTTAAAAAAGTAATTCTTCATCCTTCATTAGAGTGTTTACACAACAGCCTTTTCAATGTAAATTAAATTCCTGAAAATGATATCAAGGAAATTGCATCCCCCCTCCATCCGAAAAAAACACATCTTAAACTGTGTTTCTATTTCCTGCCATATAATATTTATATATACTTGTTTTTCTCCTTCATGCACAGCACCTGAATGGACAATGGCACTTCTAATTTTTAGGTCATCTGACCCGAAGGGTCAGGATGACCTATAGCCATCATGTTTCGTCCGTCGTCGTGCGCCGTGCGCCGTGCATAAACTTTTCACATTTCAATCTTCTTCTCAAGTTCCACCTGTGGGATTAAGCTGAAACTTGCCAGAAATGATCCTGAGATGGTCCTGACCAAGTGTTGTTATTTTTCGGGTCGGTCCGAAATCCAAGATGGCCGCCATAGCCGCCATTTTGAAAACACATTTTAAACTTCTTCTAACGTTCCACCAGTGCTATTGAGCTGAAACTTGCCGGAAATGATCCTGATATGATCCCGACAAAGTGTTGTTACTTTTCGGGTCGGTCTGAAATCCAAGATGGCCGCCGTGGCCGCCATCTTGAAAAACACATTTTAAACTTCTTCTCAAGTTTCACCAGTGCTATTGAGCTGAAACTTGCCTGAAATGATCCTGATTTGATCCCAACCAAGTGTTGTTATTTTTCGGGTCGGTCCAAAATCTAAGATGGCCGCCATAGCCGCCATCTTGAAAAACACATTTTAAACTTCTTCTCAAGTTCCACCAGTGCTATTGAGCTGAATCTTGCCTGAAATGATTCTGATATGATCCCAACCAAGTGTTGTTATCTTTCGGGTCGGTCCGAAATCCAAGATGGCCGCCATAGCCGCCATCTTGAAAAAACACATTTTAAACTTCTTCTCAAGTTCCACCAGTGCTATTGAGCTGAAACTTGCCAGAAATGATCCTGAGATGATCCCCACCAAGTGTTGTTATTTTTCGGGTTGGTCCGAAATCCAAGATGGCCGCCAAAGCCGCCATTTTGAAAAACACATTTTAAACTTCTTCTCAAGTTCCACCAGTGCTGTTGAGCTGAAACTTGCCTGAAATGTTCCTGAGAGGATCCCGACGAAGTGTTGTTATTTTTCGGGTCTGTCTGAAATCCAAGATGGCCGCAATAACCACCATCTTGAAAAACACATTTTAAACTTCTTCTCAAGTTCCACCAGTGCTGTTAGGCTGAAACTTGCCTGAAATGATCCTGATATGATCCTGACCAAGTGTTGTTATTTTTTAGGTCGGTCCGAAATCCAAGATGGCCGCCGTGGCCGCCATCTTTAAAAACACATTTTAAACTTCTTCTCAAGTTCCACCTGTGCTATTGAGCTGAAACTTGCCTGAAATGATCCTGAAATGATCCTGACCAAGTGTTGTTATTTTTTGGGTCGGTCCAAAATCCAAGATGGCCGCCATGACCGCCATCTTGAAAAACACATTTTAAACTTCTTCTCAAGTTCCACCAGTGCTATTGAGCTGAAACTTGCCTAAAATGATCCTGATATGATCCCGACCAAGTGTTGTTATTTTTCGGGTCCATCCGAAATCCAAGACAGCCGCCATAACCACCATCTTGAAAAACACATTTTAAACTTCTTCTCCAGTTCCATTGGTGCCATTGAGCTGGAAATGGTTGCTGATGTCAAGGAAGGCAAGCCAACATAGTGTTGCTATTTTTTCGACCTCGTAAAAACTTGACATGGCAGCAATGGCGGCCATTTTGTAACATGATTGTGCAATCATGGTTTTCCTGAACAACACCTATTTCAAACTTCTTCTAAAATTCCACCGGTGGGATTCAGCTCTAACTTACCAGAAATGATCCTGAGATGGTCCTTGCCAAGTGTTATTTATTGGGTCGGTCAGAAATCCAAGATGGCCACCATGGCCAACAGTGCCACTATATACTTGCTACAGAGAATACATACTACAATAATATAAGGGTTTTAATTTAGAATCAGATGACCGTTAAGGCCCCTGGGCCTCTTGTTACATATACATGTTGTCGTTTATTTCAATGATCAATTGGTTGCGGTTTTTGAATATTTCTCAAAGACATCAGTTGGTTACCAATAGCTGATATAAGACTTTGAATGAACTCTTTGTATGAGATTTACATAGATTTTGATGGAGATCTTGTAGTCTTTGCTGATGTTGGACATCCAGAAAATTAAAATAGGAAAATGCAATGAAATTCTCATTTTCTCCTAAGAACTGAAGATGAGGTAGAATTAAGAAAACAGATGCAAGATTAATAAATCCAGGTAGCTAGGGAACATTACATTGAGCTAAAACCAGACTATCGAAGGTTGACCTTGGAATAATGGAATGAGTTAAAATTGAGTTAACTGAACCTGCAGGTTTTTACCCTGTGTATCAGCTGTCAAACTCACCAGCCATAGAGTCCCATTACCTTTAAACATTTCTATCCTGATGCAATTGACTGAAGCTGAATCCTTGTTTCCATGGATACATCACAATGAACCTAGCAAAACGATGGGATGGCTAAAGCTGTGAAATTGTCCATGTTTGGACAGCAAATCTTTTTTCTGATTTTCATTTAATCAGTTTTGAGACTTTGTTTGAGAAAATGATCGGACTGTCGCTGTGCAGACGTCTAATGTGCGTTAACCATTATAGATGGCGCTACTTAATTCAGGACTGAATACCTCACTCATGTCTAATGCTAAAAGAAACGTTGTGTATGTACCAAGCTTGACATGGCTGGTATTGATTGGTGGATCAGCAGGGGTCAAAGTTCAAGGTCTTTGTCTAAATGTGATTGATAATGATTGCTACTAGACTCATGTCTAGTCCTGAAAGAGGAAGTGATGCATGTTAAAATTCTGTACATGTATAGAGCAGGCCCATCAAAAATGTCTGAGAGGAACATCTTTGTTCAAGTAACGGATGGGAAAAGTAAACTGGAGTTTTTAATCGCCGAAAAAGGCGTAACGTTTTGCGTTTAAATTTTGAGAAAGCATTATAGTGATTGCAGAAAGAATTTTGTTGGGGATGAAATTACATCATGTTCAGTGCTGTGGTATATGTAGTTAAACATAACTGGTTTTTTAACATAAATTTGAAGATATTTGAAAGTTTTTTTTAATTTATTGTCTTGTTTTATGCTATGATTTAATATTCAACAATATAACAATTCTTGACTGAGAGAACAATATTATCTAGAAAGTTGATGGGTAGAAAGTTAACATATCCAGTTAACTTCCCAGTTAAAATTTATTGACCTCTGAAATCTATAGGCCATTTCAACTTTTTAGGTCACCTAGCTCAGACAATGTCTCAAGTGACCTATTCTAATCGTCTTTTGTCCGTTGTCTTGCGTCATGCGTCCATAAACAATTCACATTTTTGACTTCTCCTGAGAAACCCCTGAACCAATTTCAATGAAATTTTACAGAAACCTTCCATGGCCAAAGAGGTCAACCAAGATTGTGAATTATATGGTCCTTTAATTACCCTAGGGGACTACAAAAGGCCGGGTCAAAAATATTCTTCTCAAGGATTATAGATTATACTTTTCATAAGTGGAAGAGTCTTAAAGGTGCTTAACCAAAATTGTGAATTTTATGACCCTGGGGTGTCACGTTTTACTATTATAAGTTTATATAGGGAAATCACATTTTTGACTATCATTTGTATTTTGATTTCTTTTGGAATTCATTCTAACTTAGTTAACATTATCAGCATAGGATGACAGTTTGATGGTATGCACATGTTAGCCCTGACTAACCCCCAGGGTCTGATGGGCAGGGCAAAAAGTTTCAAATTAACTGAAATATTTCAAAAATCTTCTTCTCAAGGCCCAGATATAGTACAATCAAATTATCTTCATAGAAGAAATAATGGGTCTAATATATGCTTTACTAAATAGTGAATTTCAGTACCTTGGGTCTCGCAAAATCACATTTTTGACGAGAAATCACATTTTCAACTTATCATTTGTTTGATTTCTATTGGAATTAATTCTGAATTGGTTAACATTATCAGCATAGGATGACAGCTAAAATGATGATATGCACATGTTTGTCCTTACTGAATCCCAGGAGATGATGGGCGGGCAAAAAAAGGGTCAAACTAACTGAAATTTCAAAAAACTTCTTCTCAAGACCCAAATAAGGTAGAATCAAATACTCTTCGTAGATGAAAAGGTCTTAATAAAATTGTGAATTTCATGACCCTGGGGTCTTGCATTTGCCCCTCGGGAGGGGGTAAACTTTACTACAGTTTATTTAGGGAAATCACATTTTTGACAATCATTTGTTTGATTTCTAATGAAATTCATTCTAACTTGATTCATTGAATAAACAGGATGAGATGACAGTTTGATGATGCACATGTTGGCCTTGAATGACCTCCTGGGCTGATGGGTGGGGCCAAAAAGGGTCCAATTAACTAAAATGCTCAATTAAACTCATGTGACTGTTATTAGGCCCATGGGCCTCTTGTTTAAAATTCTTATGATGAACTGTACATTAATGTTTTCAAGGACAACAAATTTGATTAATTGTAGAACTGTGAAAGTAGATCCTTATTAATTTAATTGAGACAGATGTGTAGGAGGAAAGATGACAGTCTAAAAGGTTAGTTATATTGTTAACCAGGTGATGTTGTGCAGCTGATGTTTTAATTTCATGATCAGAAACTAATGAATGTTATGGCTTCCTTTATTATGGAGGAAAATATATTAGAAATTACTATATATGAATCTGGGGTGAATATTCTTTCAGACATTGTGTAGCTGTTAATATCAATTTTTGTTTTTCAGCCCATATAATACTGTCTGTTTCTACAATGCCAAAGTGTTTTCATCATGTTTGGTGAAATTGAAAGATACTGCATGAAGCTGAGTTAAACCAAGACCAATTGATAGTGATTTCTCAGAAATGCTTTTTAGCAGGCGAGCATGGCTCTCAAACTTGTGCCTGTCTGGTTAAGAACGGGTGATCTATCACCTCTGATAGGGTGTGGAACAATTGTTCTGCCTTTGGGGAGCCTCTTGACTGGATCATGAAACATGGCAATTGGTCCAAAGGCTGTAAGACCATAACGGTCAATACTGTTTAGAACAAAGTGAGCACATCAGTGGGTTACCATTTTATGCCTTAATCAAAGGTTATTTGGGTGAGAAGAGTGTGTGACGATTGGTCATTTTGGGGCGAATTATATATTTGAGCAGACGCACCTCTTGCGTATGGACGTGTGAGTTTTATGCAGTTTCTGGGCTTTGGATATAGTAATCCGTTTATGGTAATAGCACTTCGTGGTTTGGTCATTGATTTTTGATTATAGGAGGTGGATATCAAATTTACCAAAGTGTTGGCTTCTAATTGTGTAGAGGATACGTAAAATCCAGAGAAAAAGCGATTTTGAATGAAGGCGACTCATCGTTGGAGACTCGGGGCAGTTTGATGTGTCCATCACAGAATTTCTGCGTCATAAAACAATTTGATAAGATTGGAGGACATGAAGTCGACTGCGAAGTGATTATAGAAACATAACTGGACATGGTCCATAGTAATCAAATGTCTGGCTATGATAACTGCTGCTGCTCCAATTGTCCTCAGCTTCAATCAAATATTTACACGATGTTACTCTTACTGCTCATCATTAAACTTCTTGGTTTTGTTTATTCCTTAGGAATCTGTTAAGTCAGCTGAATTACTGTTGTGACGCAGCTGTTTGTTGACAAGTGGCAATGTACTATGATAGTGGTTAATCACAGGGTCAATTACTGAAATGTGATTGCGAGATAACCCACATTTCACACTTCAGCAATTTAACTGGGAGGGGATTAAGATGTTCTTTTTCTTCAGGTCATTGGCCTTGTTGTTTCAAGGTCATGTGCTGCCTGCTGATACTAAATGTAAGCCGAGTCAGCGGAGGTACAGAATTTGTTTGGTGTTGTATATATGGAAAACTGACTTACAGGATAAACTTACAAAAATATAATGCTTTACATCGAGATCTATAAAGGAGAGTCAAATCTCTTACTTTGAAAATGGCACTTATGTCTTCAATTTAATTTTCAGCTTAGAAATGGTACGAATCATTGAACATTCTTTCACTCTGGAAATTCTTAATATTTTATGTTTAATTATGTTTATATATAAACTATTTTTTTTTTTTTTAGCTCACCTGCCCGAAGGGCAAGTGAACTTATGCCGTGGTGCGGCGTTCGTTGTCCTGCCGTCCGGCCGTCCGGCTTTCCGTCTGTCCAGCGTCAACTTTTTCTTTAAATAACTTCTTCTTAATAACCAAAAGGATATTAGGCCTGTAGCATCCTATGGTGAAGGGCTACCAAGTTTGTTCAAATGAGCGACCTTGACTTTCATTCAAGGTCTCAAAGGTCAAAAAGGCTATAATCTTCAAACGACCTCTTCTCAATAACCAATAGACCAAAGAACTTGATATTAGGCCTGTCGCATGCTGGGGTGAGGGGCTACCGAGTTTGTTGAAATGAATGACCTTGACCTTCATCTAAGGTCACATGGGTCAAAAAGGCTATAATCTTCAAACAGCTTCTTCTCAATAATCAAGAGGCTCAGGGACTTGATATTGGGCCTGTAGCATGCTTAGGTAAAGGGCTACCAAGTTTGTTAAAATAAATGACCTTGACCTTCAGTCACATGGGTCAAATAGGGTATAATCTTCAAACAACTTCTTCTCAATAACCAAGAGTCCCAGGGAGTTGATAATATGTCTGTAGTATGCTGGGTGACATGCTAGGGTGAAGGGTTATCAAGTTTGTTCAAATGAATGACCTTGACATATATTAAAGGTCACATGGGTCAAAAAGGCTATAATCTTCAAACAACTTCTTTTCAATAATCAAGAGGCTCAGGGACTTGATACTGGGCCTGTAGCATGCTTAGGTAAAGGACTACAAAGTTTGTTGAAATAAATGACCTTGACCTTCAGTCACATGGGTCAAATAGGGTATAATCTTCAAACAACTTCTTCTGAATAACCAAGAGTCCCAGGGAGTTGATAATATGTCTGTAGCATGCTGGGTGACATGCTAGGGTGAAGGGTTATCAAGTTTGTTCAAATAAATGACCTTGACATATATTAAAGGTCACATGGGTCAAATAGGCTAAAATCTTAAAACAACTTCTTCTCAATAACTCAATAACCAAGAGTTCCAGGGAGTTGATAATATGTCTGTAGCATGCTTGGTGACATGCTAGGATGAAGGGTTATCAAGTGTGTTCAAATAAATGACCTTGACCTTCAGTCACATAGGTCAAATAGGGTATAATCTTCAAACAACTTCTTCTCAATAACCAAGAGTCCCAGGGAGTTGATAATATGTCTGTAGTATGCTGGGTGACATGCTAGGGTGAAGGGTTATCAAGTTTGTTCAAATGAATGACCTTGACATATATTAAAGGTCATATGGGTCAAATAGGCTAAAATCTTAAAACAACTTCTTCTCAATAACCAAGAGGCCCAGGGACTTGATGTTGGGCCTGTCTGTAGCATGCTGGAGTGAAGGGCTACCAAGTCTGTTCAAATGAATAACCTTGACCTACATTCAAGGTCACAGAGTTTAATAGTCTTAATTTTTAAGCAATGATTTTGCGATAGCAAAGAGTCACCAAGACCTGATATTAGGCTGATAGTATGCTGGAATAAAGGACTAGAAAATTTATTGACATGAATAAATCTAGCCTACTCTGATATTTGAATAAAGTGATAATCAGCATAGTGTCTGAAGAAATGACCTCAATCAACTTCAAAGTTGTTGTAGAGGTAGGTGAGCGATACAGGCCCATTGGGCCTCTTATTTAGTCAACTTGCCCTTAGGGCAGTTGAGCTTATTCTGTGGTGTGGCATCAGTCCATCAAGCATCAACTTTTTCGTTTAAACAACTTTTTCTCAATGACCGTTGGGCAAAGAGATCTGATATTGGTCCTGTGACATGCTTGGGTTAAAGTCTTGAAAACACTGATTTCTCTAAAGCCCAGAAACTCTGAGACCTGATATTTGAGCCAAAATCTCATGATCATATTAAATCTTCCATTCCCAAGTGATCAAGTTACCTGTGGGACAGAATTCTGTGGAATATGATGTCGTTGCTTGCTTAAATCTTTAGTTTTATGAGCTGTTCATTCTGTCTGAATGGACTTTTGATTTGATAACTCAGTGTGGTGTCCTGTTAGAGTCTAGCCAGTACATGTGACATCTGATGAACACATGTGACATGTGATGAACATAGACTATCAGCTTCAGGTGGGTCATTTAGTGTGGTCTGGTCAGAAACATTGGGTACTCATATCTTCACCATTTCAGAATGATCATGTTCAGTCATTAAAAGGCACATGGGTCAAATACTAGGCTAAACCTCTTTAAACTTCTTTTCAATAACCAAGAGGCTCAGCGACTTGATATAAGGCCAGGAGCATGCTGGTGTAAAGGGCTACAAAGTTGTTCAAATGAATGACCTTGACCTTCATTCAAGGTCACAGGGGTCTAAAAGGCTAAAATCTTGAAATAACCATCTGGCCAATGGACTTTATATTTAGGCCTGTAGTATGCTTGGGTAATAGGCTACCAAGTTTGTTCAAAAGAATGACCTTGACCTACAGTCAAGGTCATATGGGTCAAATAGACTTAAAATTTAAAACAGCTTCTTCTCAATAACCATCAGGTCCAGGGACTTGACATTGGTCATGGAGGATGTTGGGGTAAAGGGCTAGCAAGCTTGTTCAAATGAACGACATTGACCTTCATTCAAGGTTATATTGGTCAAATAGGCTAAAATCTTCAAACAACTTCTTCTCAATAACCAAGAGTCCCAGGGACTTAATATTAGGCCTGTAGCATGCTGGGGTGAAGGGCTACCACCTTTGTTCAAGTGAAAACCTTTACCTCGTTTTAAGATTACAGGACTCAAATCTTCGAACAACTTTTCAACCAAAAAATCCACTGCATTCAGCGATTTAGGCCCATAGGGCCTCTTGTTTCTATTTGATATTCAATGCATTACACGATCAACAATGGTTTGGTCAAATGGGCCTCTTGTTTCACTTTTTTACCACGTACCAAATGCAATTATTAAACATATTAATGTCTGTCAAACAATCAAGTGTGTAGAATTAATTTCTACACAAACTCACCATTGTGCATTCTTGACATACATATTGTACATTCCTAGAATTGTCTTGTATTCTTTGAACACCTTAGGGAGATGTTTCCTCAACTATTTCACCTGACAAAAGTATTTGTATTAAGTAGCACTAAGGGCATAGTTTTTTTAATGTAAACACTGTGTCATAAGTGTTGGTGTCCCTTAAACCTAAATCATACCTCTTAATTAAAATGTCCTTGGTGCTTTTAAGACACTTTCTGATATTGTGACCTAATTGAATGACCTGATTTAGCCCTGACAAAAATATCTGATACAACCTTGAGAATATCATCCCTAAATTATTTTATCAATATCTATTATACTGCTGTAAAATAGTTAAATCACCCCTATTTTCTTGAGGTTTGTTGTAATAGATCAATGAAATAGTTGGTCCATTTTGTTGTTATGGGGAGGTGAAGGATGTAGTTTTCTGACCAATGGTGTACTAATGGATTGATGGTACCGGGGAGTGTCAACAAACACCTGCTGCCAGCAAGGGCAGGATTATTACCGGTGATGGTTCTCAGAATTAATGGCCACTTCCTGGTACCAAGGATGTTGTTGTTGATGCTTCTGCAGTTTGAAGAGCTTTCTCCTAAATTGTTTCAATTTCTTGTTGAAACTCTTTAATTCTTTTTGCAAATTGATTAATGCACAAGTCGGTTCTTCACAAGAAATAACAAAGTGAAATACAATTTTTTGTTTTACATTTAGATCTCATTTATATGTTTTGGTGTTTAAGATTTTCAGATAGTACGGCAAAAACAAATATCATTATTGATCTTTTAAGATAATATTCAATTTGTATATGCTAAAATGATTCAATAATATCTTAACATGTTCAAAGATGGATTTCTATATAATATTACATTTATTGCAATCGCCTTTTGTCCAGTGTCGTCTGTCATGCGTTGTCATGCGTCATCCGTCGTCTGTCATGCGTGGTAAACAATTTACGCTTCCAACCTCTTCTCAGTTACCAACAGGCCCAGAGACCTGATATTGGGTCTGTAGCATGCTGGGATGAAGGGCTACCAAGTTTGTTCAAATTGATGACCTTGACATGCATTCAAGGTCACAGGGGTTAAATATGCTAAAATCTTTAAAACAACTTTTTCTTGATAACCAAGAGGCCCAGAGAGCTGATATTGGGTTTGTAGTATTCATGGGTGAAGGGCTCTATCGATTGTTCAAATGAATGACCTTGACCCACATTCAAGGTTACATGGGTTCAAATAGCTTAAAATCTTTAAACAACTACTTTTCAATAACCAAGAGTCCCAGGGAGATAATAATACATCTGTAGCATGCTGGGGTGATGGGCTACCAAGTTTTTTCAAATGAATGAAGTTGACCTTCTTTCAAGGTCAGAGGGGTTATATTGGCTGAAATGTTTAAACAACTTCTTCTGAATAACCAAAAGTCCCAGAGACCTGGTTTAGGGCATGCTGGGATGAAGGGCTACCAAGTTTGTTCAATTGAATGATCTTGACCTACATTCAAGGTCACAGGGGTCAAATATGCTAAATCTTTAAATGACTTCTAAATAACTAAAAGGACCGATTGATATTGACAGTTATAAAACTTTATAGTTTAATTAATTTTTCCCATCTTGCATGAGATATTTTAGGATTCTTCTAAGCCAAATATTACACAAGACAGTGCTGAGATGATGTCAATATTATTTTTCAAACATTAAGTTCTTATGGATTTACATATGGTAATCAAAAAGCTACAAAAAATATATAGGGTTTATATATTGGATGGTTTTAGAGTGTGGTTTCGCCATAAACCAGCATGTGAAGGGAGTAATCTAGAGAAGATGGGACATTATTGGATGAATAAATGATGAATTAATCAGAACCATCAACACTTCACTGGCGGTCGATTGCTGTCTCCTACTGATGAAAGTTTGCTCAATAATCTAGTGCCACACGTTTTCTCATACATTTGACAATAAATGGTGTTCTTACTATGATATTTTACTACAAAGAAATTAAAACATTGAATTTAAGAGTAAATATGACAGTGAATTCAAGAATAAATTTGATATTGAGTTTCAAAATAAATTAGACATTAACTTCTAGAAAAAATTCGACATAAAGTTCTAGTATAAATTTGACATCAAGTTCCAGAATAAAGATGACATTGAATTCAAAAATAAATTTGACATTGACTTTTAGAATAGATATTACATTGAGTTTCAGAATAAATTTGACATTGATTTTAGCATATATATTACATTGTGCTTTAGAATAAATTTGACATTGATCGAGTTCCAGAATGAATTTGACATTGATTTCTAGAAAACAATTGGCACTGATATCTAGAGTAAATATAACTAGAGTTTTGGAGACGGACTAATCATCGAGTTCTTAAATGTGAAACAGCTATTTTTTTGAAATGTTGGTAAAGTCTGAGGTTGATTTCAGGATGTCAATTTTAGTGAGTTGTCGGTGAACCAAGTTCCAATGCATGGTCAGTAAAATTGATTGTTGCATTAAAACCTTTAATACAATCAATTTAGACATTAATTGAAACATGAATTCCATTAACAGCTTCAGGCGCAAATCCCAATTTTCTCCATTTGACCTCGCTTGCATAATTTCTTGAATAAAGTGTTTTCCCATTATTCTTCATGTGATGTCATCTCGGTATAATCTTTTGGCAGTGTTAGGATGTAAACATGCATGCCGTGTTGCCATAATGGCAAACAGTCGGAAAGATGCTGTCGTAAGTAAGGCCCTGCTTCACCTATCTGTCGACACTTCTAAGAGACTGAGCTCCACTTTTGCTGCGATTGAGAGGGCACTCACGAAGCAGCTTGGTTAGGGTGTCAGAACACTGGTCAGAATGATAGTTTTCTGTACTTGTGTGCTGTTATTTACTCACAAAAGATATTGACTTTTATACAAAACGAGTAAACTTGGTGTTTAAAGCTAATATATATCCATATCAGTAAATGCTAATGGCT
The DNA here is from genome assembly GCF_902652985.1 of Pecten maximus. Classification (NCBI taxonomy): domain Eukaryota; kingdom Metazoa; phylum Mollusca; class Bivalvia; order Pectinida; family Pectinidae; genus Pecten; species Pecten maximus. Next base: position 28,617,932 of record NC_047019.1, read on the forward strand.
GCATATTTTAATCTATTTTTATAATTATTTATGATGTACTTCTAGTTAGAAGTGTTGTTTTGATTCTGTGTTGATTATTATGATAATGATAAATGTTTTACCAGAGGGACCTGGAAGTTTAAAGAGGTGATAGGTGGAATTTATTTAACTATGTCAACAAAGTAGACAATGGCACATAAATGACAGACTGAGAAATGACTGAGGCTCGACATACAGCTCTGGAGCCAGTAGAAATGTTACTGTGAAATGGCAATGAGTGTTGGACCCTGAAACTGAGTATTACAGCTGTAGACATTAATTGAGGAAAAGTGATACATGTACAGGTGATCATTTACAGGTGATATATACATGTACAGGTGATATATACATGTACAGGTGATATATACATGTACAGGTGATCATTTACAGGTGATATATACATGTACAGGTGATCATGTACAGGTGATACATGTACAGGTGATATATACATGTACAGGTGATATATACATGTACAGGTGATATATACATGTACAGGTGATATATACATGTAACAATTGTTTGGGGGAAATCTGTAGATTAGAAATATTGTATTGAGACTTCAAATCAGACAAACAATTAAAACATCACTCATTGATATTATTTAGCATTGAACTGTAATTAAACACACATGCTACGCAGATTAAAACACTGTTTCAATCTTGTCATGCGCGTCTGGGGTGCCAACTGCTCATTCCTGTATTTCCTGGTGTAACATCAATTTTGGACAGGTTTAAGTTTCATAGTACATAATTCCCTAGATAACATCTTGTTAAAATCTGTCTTATTTCTCTCATGGAATTTGGAGAAACCTGATGTCAAAGCTGATGATAAAATCTACAAAGAGAACCGGTGTATACTGTCAATCCATGTAATCCAACCACTCCCCCTGTTACTTCTCAGGGTTAGAGATTAGAAAGATTTGATTTGAAATGTGTGTGTCGCTTATTAAGTGAAAGATGAATACAAATTTTGCAGGTGAAAACGTGTTGGGGTACTATCATTTGGTGACCCAGTGTTGTGGGGGAGTTCTCTAATGTCAGAGGTATGAATTCAGTATCGGGCTTACATATGCCAAACTTTGAAGGCCCGTTATATAGCTGTTAAGTCCAAGAGTGTCACATACAAAAATCATGTATTAAACAGAGTTGTAGCCCTTTATTATAGGTAGAATATTATAAACAGAGTTGTGGCCCTTTATTATAGGTAGAATATTATAAACAGAGTTGTGGCCCTTTATTATAGGTAGGATATTATAAACAGAGTTGTGGCCCTTTATTATAGGTAGGATATTATAAACAGAGTTGTGGCTCTTTATTATAGGTAGGATATTATAAACAGAGTTGTGGCCCTTTATTATAGGTAGGATATTATAAACAGAGTTGTGGCCCTTTATTATAGGTAGGATATTATAAACAGAGTTGTGGCCCTTTATTATAGGTAGGATATTATAAACAGAGTTGTGGCCCTTTATTATAGGTAGGATATTATAAACAGAGTTGTGGCTCTTTATTATAGGTAGAATATTACACTTTGTGGGTGAGAGATCTTCTGTCACTTTCACTTTGTGGGTCAGAGATCTTCTGTTACTTTTACTTTAAGGGTCAGAGATCTTCTGTCACTTTCACTTTGTGTGTCAGAGATCTTCTGTTACTTTCACTTTGTGGGTCAGAGATCTTCTGTCACTTTTACTTTGTGGGTCAGAGATCTTCTGTTACTTTCACTTTGTGTGTCAGAGATCTTCTGTCACTTTTACTTTGAGGGTCAGAGATCTTCTGTCACAAGGTCTATTTTGACTGACTGCTGTACACATTAAATGATGAGCTTGTAAGTGGTATGACACCTGCATGATATATTGGACATTTTAAATATGATTTGTTTTACCTTTGGGGCAGAATAACAAAATTAACTCTAAATGACCAATCATTTCTTTCGATTTGAATTAACCCAATAGATCAACAGATTGATCTCAGATTTAGAACAAAATCTGATAGGCACAAGTCAGGATGATTAAATAAAAAAAAACCCATCTGCAATATTGCTTTTGTCTAAAAGGAGAATACAAAATATCATTAATCAAAAAGGAAACTTGGATTAATGTTTTATGAGTAATTTAATCTAACTATTTTTGTACAGAGCTGAAGATAGTGAAAGTGATAAATTACCAAATTGTTGGAGTCAGCATTTCTATTTAGGCTTTCTAGTTTCACAGAATGGCTGACAAGGTAACTCGGCAAATGATATTGTCTTGTTTTAGCAATACATTATGTTCAAGTTTTGTATCTATATGCAAATTAGACAGAATATCCTTCCACAGAAAATTTGCATGTTTGAATTTTTATGCATATGGAGCATGGTAAACTGTATGTTATAAACCACAGGAAACGGTAAATTGGTCTTCTCACATATAAATGTATCATAGTTTGGAAGAGTTTAGCAAAAGGCACAAAGGATCAAATAAGCCTAACGTAAAGAATATATCTATATGGAAAAATTTCCAACAAACAATGGTATATATGTATACAAAATTATTTATATAACTGACCAATGCAGTCTCGGGTAAAGTTCCAAGGTGTGTAATTCCCTGTGTAAACCCCATGCAGTATTTAAAGGACAATTCCCTCTGTGTCAACCGCAGTATATAAGGGGCGATTCTCAGTGTAAACCCCAGTACTTAAGGGGTTGATTCTCAGAGTCAACCCAAGTATTTAAAGGACAATTCCCTCTGTGTCAACTCCAGTATTTAAGGGGTGATTCTCAGAGTCAACCCTAGTACTTAAGGGGTGATTCTCAGAGTCAACCCAAGTGTTTAAAGGACAATTCCCTCTGTGTCAACCGCAGTATATAAGGGGCGATTCTCAGTGTCAACCCCAGTACTTAAGGGGTTGATTCTCAGAGTCAACCCAAGTATTTAAAGGACAATTCCCTCTGTGTCAACTCCAGTATTTAAGGGGTGATTCTCAGAGTCAACCCCAGTACTTAAGGGGTGATTCTCAGAGTCAACCCAAGTGTTTAAAGGACAATTCCCTCTGTGTCAACTCCAGTATTTAAGGGGTGATTCTCAGAGTCAACCCCAGTACTTAAGGGGTGATTCTCAGAGTCAACCCCAGTATTTAAAGGACAATTCCCTCTGTGTCAACTCCAGTATTTAAGGGGCAATTCTCAGAGTCAACCCCAGTATTTAAAAGACAATTCCCTCTGTGTCAACTCCAGTATTTAAGGGGTGATTCTCAGAGTCAACCCCAGTACTTAAGGGGTGATTCTCAGAGTCAACCCCAGTATTTAAAGGACAATTCCCTCTGTGTCAACCCCAGTATATAAGGGGTGATTCTTAGAGTCAACCCCAGTATTTAAAGGACAATTCCCTCTGTGTCAACCCCAGTATTTAAGGGGTGATTCTCAGTGTCAACCCCAGTATTTAAGGGGCGATTTTCGGTGTCATCCCCAGTATTTAAGGGAAGATTTTCAGTGTCAACCCCAGTATTTAAGGGGCGATTTTCAGTGTCATCCCCAGTATTTAAGGGGCGATTTTCAGTGTCAACTCCAGTATTTAAGGGGCAATTTTCAGTGTCAACCCCAGTATTTAAAGGGCAATTTTCTATGTCAACCCCAGTATTTAAGGGGCAATTTTCAATGTCAACCCCAGTATTTAAGGGGCGATTTTCAGTGTCAACTCCAGTATTTAAAGGGTGATTGATTACCTGTGTCAACCCCAGTATATAGTAGAGGTTTCCCTATCAATTACAGTATTTATAGATGGTTTATGTTTGTTTGCTTCATTCCCTAAGTTTCTGTCATCTAATTCACTGTCTCTACCACAAACATGCCTTTTTGTTGGCTGGTCTTATTGCCTTGTCAACAACCATGCAGGGTTATTTTGAGATGGTGTATCATGATAGTAGCTGGTGGCTTGCTTCAGCTGAACAATTGGGAGGCCTTCACATGCTCTCCAGTTAGCCAACAAGCTAGGACTCCATGATCCATGATCTCGGCTTCCTGGGAAACTCCTTTAGGTATAGTGATCTACACTGACAGAACCCTTTACTACGTCCACACTAAGGGTGTAATATTATATATGTCTCAATCTCCATGTCTTAATGATAGATAATATATGTGCATGGAAAGACATGGTTTGCGTGAAGTCTTTATTCTGGGAATGCCTTAGAATGGTACTGGTCTTGTCCATGATAGATTAAGGCTCTTTATTGTGAGGATCGCTATAGAGTATGGTGGAGGTCTCCTCCCGCTGTATATAATCTCCGGGTCTAGTTGACCCTTGGCAGTAATGTATCATTATATCCAATACAAGTGGCCCATACATCCAGACATATGAGGCAGCTAGACGTGGCATTTTAAGCTGATGGTGGGATGTGTCACTGTGTTGTGGGGTTGGTCCCTCACTATTGGTGAAACGGCCACAAAACGCGAAGGCTACATGTACAACAGACCTTAATGTCTTGTTGGCTGTCAAACTGTAGTACTTAATCAAGTTGCTGTGTACTTTTATTTGAATGCTTGTATTTCTGGAAACAAGTTATGTCTTAGCTGAGGTAAATTGTACCATCAAGTTCATATATATCCATTATTAGTATTTTGAAACATTTTTGTTTTAGTAATTTATTCAATCAATTCAAAATCAAAACTGGAAATAAAAAATGAAAGTAGAATTGAAACTTTAATTCAGTAGTTGAGTTTGGTTAAATTATGTCCCCTCTTGGTTGAAATGACTGCACCCAACTGTTGATTACATAGCATCCAAATGAAAGAAAATTACTTTGCAAAATAAAAGTGGTGAAAATCTTACCTAGAAAAGCTCTTTTGTGTTGCTTTGATTGGAAAAAAGTCTGTAGAATGGAACTCTTACCAGGTACTTGATTAAAGTTTGTACCTTTGTCTGAAATCTGGAGTCATGTTCTGCATTTTGTACGATGGCTTAAAATATTGGAAGAGAAATTCATTTTAACAATAAAGTATGATCAAAAAGAGAAAATCTGAGTTACAGTAGAGCATTATCAAGATACCAAAGTATGTTTATCTCATTAGTGGATGTATGGATGTAGTGAACCGAAATTTATTTTCCTATTTCATTTCATCCAAAAGACAATTCATGTTTCCATAATTATTAAGTTAAAATGTAAGCTTCATATTCTTGTTATATTGTTTTGTATAGTTTCTTTTATCTTCACTGTTTAATGGCCTCATATCAGTTTGACAGATATAAGGGTAGACAAACTTAGTTTTAATATTTGCTTCAAAAGTATTCTTTTCCTAATTATGACATTTTACACTTAATTTAAGGAAGAAACACAGGAAATTCCTTAGGATTTCAATCAAAAGTGACATTAATGAAACCTTTCAGGTGAAACAAAACAAACCAGTTCTTAAACCAGTGCATCATCGGCTATCAGCATTCCTTTTTTCATAGATATATTGTACTATGTGATGTACGTACTTATATGCTTTTCATGTTCTCAGGCCTAAATGGGCCAATTTTGGCTTTTAATATTCTCTATTTATGTGTAATTGAAAACTTGATTACTCATCAAGAAAACTCAACTTTGAAATTCAAAATAATGTGGAAATTTTTATACCAGTAAGTATGTGAGCAAAAAATGTAATTATATATATAAAATAGAAAATATATAGATAAAGTGTATTCAGTTTTATGGATTGAACAGCGTGATAGAATTTCGGTTCTACATGGAACTCTAATGCATTCATTAGGCTAAGACTAAGTGCTGTGCACTTTTAGTAGATTGCGACCTCTACTAGAACAACATATATCCTGAATGTCACATATTACACAGACTCATCATGTCAAGGGGAGGTAACTTCACTGTCTTGATGAAGTGCATTATATTTTCTTGAAAGACATAATAAGATTTTCAGATAACGGCTCTGTCCATATGAGACATCCTGTGCCAGGGACGAAAGAATGTCAATTTCGTTTCTCTCTGACTTGTTAAACCCCAGGAATTATAGGATCAGACAGCAAATGAGCTACGGAAATACAAAAAAAATGTCCAAGGAGTTGGTTATGTTCGGATTTGACTGTCTAGCGGAGTATGATGAGGATGTTCATCCTGTTTTTTGTTCTGATTGCGGCTTTGGCTGGACGTAAATCATAGTCTTGTCCACTGCCGTCTGATAATGAGGCTCTGTATTACAGGATCAACAAATATAATGCTCCATAGATCATAGGGGGGGAACAGGCTACAAATGACTGTGTACATTCGTTATGTGCAGGAGTGATGATTTACCCGCCCTACCTGACATCTATAATAGAAGCAAGATGCTGAATTATTGCCATGCCGATTCCTAATATGGAAGTTTCAATTGACAATGTCTATCTAGGAATATCCCAATTATATGAAGCATAGCGTATACATGTATTATATATATTGGTAAATATACAGAAAATTGATTTTAATTTCTCTGATGTGGAGAGTTTCTGCTCAGCAGGCACAATGACATTGATTAAACATTGAAGACCAAAGTTGACTAAATGTTAAAATTATATCAGATTTTGAAAGCCGAGACAATAACACAACATGTTTAAGACAAAACCAGGTTGTTTTTTTCAAATTTTCAATTCATCTCCACCTACTCTGAGTCAGATTACTAGGACATATCTGTAGCCTGTGGATGGTTTTCAGTGTCTGCTTCTGGAAAAGACCAAATTCTTGAATGTATAACTATAACATAGAATATTTTGAGTTTATAAAACACATAGTAGAGAGGAAAATATTGTACTCAAATTTCAATTTAAATTGAAATAATGAAGGGCCATATAGATTTCTAAAAACTGTATAAAGTATTTCCAATGCAGGCGCAGAAGAAAGAAATTATTTTACGATAATTTCATCATTTCTTACACATCTAGCAGAGCCAAAGTTTAGCACATAATATGTTACAAAAACTTAACTTAGTTTACACAAAACATCAGGTGTAGTAAAAATGTGACACGAGTAACAACCTGACAGACACAGGATTACGGCCTGTAATACACAAACCAATACTGTAACACATATAATAATCCGTTTAATTGAGTTTAAACAGTTACAACAATACATAAAATTTGATTGAAATATTACTGGTACAAAGGGAGGCAACTTGAACTGTTACAAAGGGAGGCAACTTGAACTGTTACAAAGGGAGGCAACTTGAACTGTTCCAAAGGGAGGCAACTTGAACTGTTACAAAGAGAGGCAACTTGAACTGTTATAAAGGGAGGCAACTTGAACTGTTACAAAGAGAGGCAACTTGAACTATTATAAAGGGAGGCAACTTGAACTGTTACAAAGAGAGGCAACTTGAACTGTTATAAAGGGAGGCAACTTGAACTGTTACAAAGAGAGGCAACATTATCAACTTGCCCAGCCTGTCTCTGAATAATTACTTGCTTCAATCACAGAAATATATTATAAAATTTGTGGTAAGTAGTACATTTTTAGCTCACCTGCCCGAAGGGCAAGTGAGCTTATGCCGTGGTGCGGCTTCCGTCGTCCGTCCGTCCATCCGTCTGACCAATCCGTCCGGCATCAACTTTTTCATTTAAACAACTTCTTCTCAATAACCAAGAGGCCCAGGGACTTGATATTGGGCCTGTAGCATGCTGGGGTGAAGGGCTATCAACTTTGTTCAAATAATTGATCTTGATCTTCATTCAAGGTCACATGGGTTAAATAGGCTATAATCTTCAAACAACTTATTCTCAATAACCAAATGGCCCAGGGACTTGATATTGGGCCTGTAGCATGCTGGGTTGAAGGGCTACGCAGTTTGTTCTAATAAATGACCTTGACCTTCATTCAAGGTCACATGAGTCAAAAAGGCTATAATCTTCAAACAACTTCTTTTCTATAACCAAGAGGCCCAGGGACTTTATATTGGGCCTGTAGCATGCTGGGGTGAAGGGCTACCAAGTTTGTTCTAATAAATGACCATGACCTTCATTCAAGGTCACATGGGTCAAATAGGCTACAATCTTCAAACAGCTTCTTCTCAATAACCAAGAGGCCCAGGGACTTGATATTGGGCCTGTAGTATTCTGGGTTGAAGGGCTACCAAGTTTGTTAAAAAATGACCTTGACCTTCATAAAAGGTCACATGGGTCAAATAAGCTATAATCTTCAACTGACTTTTCACTAACCAAGAGGCCCAGGGACTTGATATTGGGCCTGTATAGTGCTGGGGTAAAGGGCTACCAAGTTTGTTCAAATGATTGACCTTGACCTACATTCAAGGTCATAGGGGTGAAATCGGCTTTAATCTGTAAACAATAATTTTGTGAAACCCAAGAGTGTCCAAGGCCGGATATTAGGCCAATAGTATGCTGGAATGAAGGACTAGAAAATGTATTGATATGAATAACCTTATCCTGCACTCTGATATTTGAATAAAGATGTAATCAGCATAATATCTGTAGAAATGACCTCAATCATCTTCAAAGTTGCTGTAGAGCCAGGTGAGCTCATTTGGCCTCTTGTTTATCATTGACTTATGACATTTTAACAATTTTAATTCAAAAGGTATGTAGGCGGTTGTAACACAAAATACCTAAAGGTGGGAAAAGTAAAAAATAGTGAATGAAAGACAGTGTCATCCATTTGAACAAACTTGTTAGGGTTTGATCCCAGCATATACTACAGATCAAATATCAGGTCTCTAGGCCTTTAGTTATTGAGAAGATGTCATTTAAATATTTTAGCATTTTGGCTCCATTGACCTTGAATGACAAAATTACACATCCAAACTCTGACCCCTGCTGAAAACCAGAAGTTGATGTTTGATTTATTTGTTATTTTACACAACATATCAAAAGACACATTAGTTACATTAACCCTTTGCCACATGCAGGTTATAACACTTCAGCACTCTGTGCCAATAGTGCAAAGATACATTGTTGCAATGCAACATTATTGCGCTGACTGAAATATACATACACCATCTCAATGGCAGTTTTTGAGAAATTAAGCTTTGTTTTGATTAATTTTTCTAAACCTAATTTTGAAAGTGAAATAGTTGTTTTAGACATTTTTAGTAAGTTACAATTATGTTCAGAATTTCTTAAATTTTAATTCTGTGCTATTTTCTTTATAAAACCAACGACACATAACCACGAAATCAGCTGTATACAAACAGAACAGAAAAATTTCAAAATATTTTGACAATGTAATTTATAATTCATTGAATTCCTGTACATGAAATGATTCAACATTAACTCCCAAATGAAACAAACTGAATTTTCAAAGTTTTCACAAGAATATTTCAACAGTTCAGGCTTAAGCCTAGAATATTTTATATCCGATGTCGCGACGAAGGAATGTGTATCCGACCATTTTGGGTCAAATGTACCTTCGTTTTTCAAATGCCGACGAGCGTAGTTATTAGTGTGACGAGCAATGGTGGAAACTGATTCTCATTGAAGAAAGGTAGAAATAATCAATGGGACTTGCAGTATCAACATCAAAAGTTTCTGGAAGTACTGGCCCCGTTTCCCTAACAAAATCTTTTACTGTAATCGGTGAAAAATCTCGGTCAACATTACCTAATGGCGGCGGTACAACTAGTCGCCGTTCGTCCTCATTTTCGGACTCGTTATCTGTTGACAGTTCATTTAGAACATCGTTAAGATCAATATCTGACTCAATGTATTCAGGTCCAAAGCCATCAAACTCTAAATTATCATCATCGTCGTCAAAAATGTCGCGCAAAATCGTAGCCACAGCCGCCATCACGCCTCGTTGTTGTCACACTTTTCTACACTCATGACTCACACTTTCTAGGTTAATTTATTCAAAAACTTTCGTATGAATGACGTGTACAAATCTGATTGGTCATTGATATCTTCTTAAAATAGTATTGGGGATTTCCAGATAGGTGTCGCTCTCAATCACGGGATTTTCCATGTCTAAGTTTACCGAACCGGCATGGCGTCGAGAGGCGCTTACATTGAGATAACGTAGAGGCGTCGAGAAGCACTTACATGGAGATAATGCAGAGGGGTCGAGAAGCGCTTACATGTGGCAGGGGGTAAAGGTGTCCAGAGGCGCTTACATGTGGCAAAGGGTTAAGCCATTAATGACTCATGATCATTAAGGCAAAAACAGATATGGCATCATGGTCATTAAGGCAAAAACAGATATGGCATCATGGCTATTATTCTTGCTATAAAAAATGTAAAAAAAACCTTTTTACCAGAGAAAAATCAGTTTGATCATATTGTTGGCATTTCCAAAAAAACAAAGGAAATATTCAAAATGGTGTAAACTTTAAGGACATCAAAATCATGGAAATGAAATACTGCATAGATCGATGACGGAATTTAAAAAAAGAAATTTAAAATTTAAAAACATTCTAAAGATGAACTTTGACCCCTAGCATGCTTTTTGACTAGACATATTTTGTATTAAAATGTAATAGAAAAAAGTTAGACAAATAGATATACTACAAATTGAATTCTTTACAATCAATTGTTTTTTAGGTGTACCGTATTTGACCTAATAAGGGCACAGGGCGCGGGTAATTGACAGTGGGGGAGCCCTTATTAAGATATATATCATCAAAATGTTGTGAAAACTCATGTAGTAAATAATGTTTTGAAATTTGATGTAAATGGCAAAGAAAATAAATGGAATTATTATGAAAATGAACTTAAAACATGTAATATCTTTCAACATACAAACTATCGGCCTGTCAGCAAATTCTGGGAATTTCTTTTAAAAGACGTTAAGATTTGTAAGATGTAAAATTTTATAGCAGAATTAGATTGTGTAGAAAGACTTTTGACTGACAGCATGAGTATATTATGTATATTCTCAAAAGGAACTGTTTAATATGTAACTGTCACAGGTAATTACATAAAATTAACTCGTATTTTACTACAACCAATTCGGAAGTTGTTAATATTTCATCTTTGGAAAACATGTGCAAAGATCGATAGATAGAATTTTTATGTATGACATATAATGCAGTGTCAAATGTACAAGAATTTTTGAAGCAGAATGTGTCGACATGTCAGAATTGTATTCAGAATCTATCTTCTTTTAGAAAAGGTAATCTTTATATACACTGAAGGGTGACTAGTCATAAGTGTAAAACTTTTATGATCGAAAATAGATGTGTTTCGGCTTAGTAATGGTAAATTCATAACAGAATTATGGCATAATCATTAAATGGCTCTGGCTGTGAAGTTTAGGTAATCTACTATCACACTAATATGGGACAGCCAGTGTTTCCATAATTTAATTACCAAAGATTTTTTTTTCATCGTTTGTCGAGATTAATAAATGCCATTTCATGGACTTGTCAAAGTATCTATGACAATCTTTGACCTTTTGTCCCGCACAAAATGTCAGTGAGAATTAATGATTGATTGTCTATGTATGCAGCTGTGCTGAGCAGAACATTTTCTGAACGGTATAGTATCAACTTGGTTATTCGAGCAAATGTGAGATAAAACAGGGTCAGTTAAGATGTTGAGTCTGTTTTTCCAATTATTTATATCGGATGTAATGTAAAGGAACAAAATATATTTAAAAGAAATTTGTAATGTTATGTTTACAAATCATTAATTTTTAAGCCATCTTGATGCATATCAATTGAATTTTGGAAAAGGATAAAAAGAAAAAGGAGGAGATGAAATTTTGATTAGCTCAAAAACTGATATTGGGCACGTGAAGGTCAAATCTCCTTTAGTCTTTGCATGGACTCCTCCAATCTGTACATTGGTTTCTTGAGAAATTCTCAAATTTGTTACATTAAAAGGTTTCCTTTTGTCTCTTAAACTGTGCATGTTTGATTAAGAGATATAGTTAGATAACAGGCAGTCATTTTTTTATTTTAACAGTTTATTATTGCTAGTTCTCAGAAAGTACTCAATGGATTTTAATGTAGGTTAGAGAGCTGCCCTGAAAAGGTGTACAGCAAGCAGTCATCTTTTAGATTTAATTGTTATTTCACTGTGGATATTTTCCAATTATTCTTATTTGTTTGTAGGTTCTTCAATGTCTCTTGTGCATATTTAATTTTAGGACTGATCTTAACAGGAAAAGAACAGTCATATTTTGTAAAACCACATGTTGGTAAAACAGATAATTCAGAAAATTAGAAAAGTGAGAAAAGTGCAGAAAAGATCAAAAATACAATGGTTGGCACCAAACTCCCTCTGGGATCTACTAATTGTTTTGTCAGTGCATGCATAGAGTATTTCAGTCTTGTTGAGAGCGACCAGTGACTGTTTGTCATGTATTGTAGTTGAGTTTATTTTGAGCTTTTTATTCAACTTTGTTAATGACTGCAGGCCTGCACTAGCCTGACAGGAAGTGAGAGTATGATGTTCAGAACATCGGTATGGGTTAAAAGACAGTATATGACATTAATGATTTATGTTTTGGGTTGGGGAGTATATCAACACTTGTAGCTGTTAAAAGCAGACGATGACGTCCATTTGTATGACACGTACATAGAGACATGACAGTATTTCAGAAGCAGGCTAACGGAACTGTTAGTTCTCCATATGAGTTATAGACCTCTGTTTACAGTGACAATAACATTTGGTTTGGAGAGTACAGTTTTAATGCTTTCAGTCATATGTCTATTTTCTGTAGACGTCGGGTGTGATTTTTGTGATATATACATCAATATTTTACATGTATCTGAGTTTTATAACTTTTGAAGGACACCGATAATCCATAGTAAAGACGAACGAAGATTTATGCGAATGGAGTCGATGAACTTGTCGACCATATATGATCTGTATGTATTAAGATCATCCATATATGAATTGTTGGGTGTTCTGATTCGTGATACTTATGATGTGAGGTGAATAATAATACATTAATACACAGTAGATCTCGTTTATATGTTTGGTCAACATTTTTGTTATAATTTAAGGTAAAAGCTCCATAGATCTAGGTTGGTCTTCTTCAGAACTGTGAATATGTATCATACTCCTGAGGATTGTCTACCTACTGCATCATCAGATATGATGTGTTGTAACGTTACCCTGTGGCTGTGGTCCGTTGTCTGTCAATCTTCCATAAAGAATCAAAATTTTTGTTATTTCTTGAGAAGTACTGGAAGGATATATCTAAATCTTCATATAAAGGTTCCCCTTGGTCTCTTGTTATGCCCACTTGATTTTTTTGTATGATCATAAAAAACAAAATGGCAAACAGGTGGCCATCTTGGATTTTGACAGCTGAAGATTAATTTTCATTGCTATTTCTTAAAAACAATTGGAATGATATTTCTCACACTTCACATGCAGTTTTTTCTTGGTTCCTAGTTGTGCTCATTCAGTTTGGAGACTGATCAGGAAAGCAAAATGGCCAACAGGCAGCCATCTTGGATGTTGATGGTTGAAGTTAAATTGTCTGTATTTCTCAGAAAGTTCTTCTTAGATCTTTCTTAGATTTCATGTCAAGTTTTTTCTGGTGATCAGATTATTAAGAGGAAAAGAAGAAAGATGGAAATATTAGAGAAAAGATCAATCAGTCTTACATAGAACCAATAAGATAATTCAATGATGAGCACAAAGATCCCTCTGGATCTCAAAAAAGAAAAAGTCTGCAATCAAAATCAGAAAATTGTTCTATCGAATATGAAGGAATTTGGTATAAAACCCTCAAGTCTTTAGTCCCTTACAACAGTACTAACAGGGAGGTCTTGAATCAGAATCATCAGCATCAAACTTGTCCATCCATGTCTCATTCCTCTTTAGTCTGTATTATCCAGATTGTAGGTGTGAGTGCCTTTTTTCTGTAGATGGAATGTTAATACTAAATGCACATCCCATAAGCTACTCTACACAGTTATTGGCCTTTCTCCATTATGTTACATTACCCAGGACATATATTTTACCTTTATGTACTCATTAGCTTAGTTGTCAATGGCACATTCTTTAGCAGTTCATTCTTTAGCATAGTTGATAAACCTGTACATTCTTTAGCTTAGTTGTCAATGGCACATTCTTTAGCTTAGTTAATTGATAAACCTGCACATTCTATAGCATAGTTGATAAACCTGCACATTCTTTAGCTTAGTTTATAAACCTGTAAACTATTGCTAAGTTGATAAACCTGCACACTCTAGCTATGTTGGTAAACCTGCACACTATAGCTTAGTTGATAGACCTGCACATTCTTTAGCTTAGTTGATAAACCTGCACATTCTATAGCATAGTTGATAAACCTGTACATTCTATAGCATAGTTGATAAACATGCACATTCTATAGCATAGTTGATAAACATGCACATTCTATAGCATAGTTGATAAACCTGCACATTCTTTAGCTTAGTTTATAAACTTGTAAACTATTGCTAAGTTGATAAGCCTGCACACTCTAGCTATGTTGGTAAACCTGCACACTATAGCTTAATTGATAAACATACACATTCTATATCTTAGTTCGTAAATCTGCACCCTCGATCTATAGCTTAGTACCTGCACATTCTATAGCTTAGGTGGTAGACTTGTACACTATATTTTTATTTGATAAACCTGCACATTCTTTAACTTATTTGATAAACCTGCATATTTTATAGTTGATAAAGCTGCACACTATATCTTATTTGATAAATCTGCACACTATAGCTTTTTGGATAAACCTGCACATTTTATAGATTATTTGATAAACCTGCATATTTTATAGATTATTTGATAAACATGCATATTTTATAGTTGAGTTGATAAACCTGCACATTATAGCTTTTTTGATAAACCTGCACATTCTATAGCTTTATTGATAAACCTGCACATTCTATAGCTTTATTGATAAACCTGCACACTATAGCTTATTTGATAAACCTGCACATTCCAGGGCTTTTTTGGGGGCCGATTTTGGGCCGAAATTTGGCCCCATTCCCCACGGCTAAATTGGATATTTTCCCCAATCCGACCAGTTAAAATTCCCAATCGCATGATCTATAAAAAAATTATGTCTTATAATAGATCTGGATGGTGCCGTCCGGTCTATGTTTTATTGGTTATTCTGGCCTGATAAAGGGAGATAATGCTCATGAGTCTAAATAAATATAGCATAGATCAATATTTGCGTCACCTTGTTATTGTTACCATTATGTCCATTTTTCCCAATGTACCTGTTGCCGAGCATCTTTTCCCAATCCCAAAGCCATAGGCCCCATTACCAAAGTAGTGAAAAAAAGCCCTGCATTCTATAACTGAGTTGATAAACCTGCACATTCTTTAGCTTAGTTGATAAACCTTCACATTCTATAACTGAGTTGATTAACCTACCCACACCGAAATAAAGTACAAAAAAAGTATGGGAAAAAAGTACTAAAAAAGCATAGAAAAAGTATGCTTTTTTTTACTCAATTTGGAACCGATATTCCAACACGGTTCCAAATTGAGTCAAAAAAAGTACTAAAGTACAAAAAAAGTCTAACAAAAGTATACCTTTAGTACATTTTATTGTTTTCATTAAGTACAGAAAAAGCACAAATATAGTACAGAAAAAGTACATTAAAAGTACAATAATAGTATAAAGTGCACAGGACCAAATTGATGGTGTACTTTTTTTGTGCTTTTATACTTTTTTAGTACTTTTACAGGTAAGTCCATAAAGTACAAAAAAAGTACAAAAGTACAAAAAAAGTATGAAAATGGTACAGAAAAAGCAGGAAATTAGTACTGAAAAAGTAGGAAAAAAGTACCAATAAGGTAGGAAATTAGTACTGAAAAAGTAGTGGAAAAGTAGGAAAAAAGTACTAGAAAAGTAGGAAAATAGTACTAAAAAGTAGGAAATTTGTACTGAAAAAGTATCAAAAAAGTAGGAAAATGGTATTGAAAAGAAGGAAATTAGGACTGAAAAAGTAGGAAAAAAGTACCAATAAGGTAGGAAATTAGTACTGAAAAAGTAGTGGAAAAGTAGGAAAAAAGTACTAGAAAAGTAGGAAAATAGTACTAAAAAAGTAGGAAATTTGTACTGAAAAAGTATAAAAAAAGTACTGAAAAAGTAGGAAAAAATTACCAAAAAAAGGGACTTAATTTAATGGTGTAGGAAATTAGTTCTGAAAATATAGGAGATAAGCTTAAATGAGAATACTGCATGCTTAAACAATACATACATCAGTCCCATTCCTAAGAGAAATGCACAATTGTATCAAGTGAAAACAAACATTGAAATACAAGATTAGTTATCCAATCACAATTCCACTGAGTATAATTTCATGCCATAGCAAAGTCTTGATCTAATAAGCTCGAAATTTGTTTAAGGGTGAGGTTAAGGATTTACAGATGGACATCTATGTATAAGGGCAATAACTTTTGATAAATTATTCTAATATTTTTTTCAAGCAGGAAAACACAATTTTATATCATGTGTATGTAGGAGATCCAGACAAAAAAAAAATACTATTCTAAATAAAAAGGGCAATAACATTTGTAAAAATTGTCGAATCATAATTCCTCTTGAGGAAACACAACAAAAAAATGTAAATAAAAAACAATGCATAAATGATAAATGCATACTGAATACAATGAAGTATGGTATATGCATAATGTTGCTTGCTTAAACTGGTCAAATCCAAGTAAGTGTGAATTCGAAAAATAAAATGTCTGATTCTCTTCATTCCTTTTTTGCTTTATGCGAATCATTGCCCTCAATTCGGACCACAATGCAATATCTTCAAGCTTTCAGTCACTTCAGAATGTACTGCATAATCTGTTGGAAGAAAGAGAAAATTTTAAAATATTTTTTATATCAAAACTTAGAATAATTGTGAAGATTTGTTCAATATAAAAATGTAGATAATTTTCCTTATATATGCACCTGATCACTTTACTGTCATTTATTACATGCATGTCTGCTTGGAAGTCTTTTTATCAAGAAAAGCTAGCCACAGGTATACAAGTTTAAAGCTACAACATAAAACTTTTCATTATAAGGATAAGTACTTTAATAAAAATCAAGCTACTCCAGAATTCTCTGACAGTTTGTTTCATCTTAAATTATGCAACTAACTATCAAAATACTCCAAAACACAGATTCTTTTTTATTCACTCATTTCTTGAGATCATTTTTTTGTGAATTGATCATGATCATGACATACAACAATTTTTCAATGGATTTTATTGACTTCGTTTTTGAATGTATTTTCTTCAAATTCCATATACTATAGTAGACAATTATTAGCTCATTTACCGATATTTTTACATATATTCCCTAAAATAGATATACACATGTTGCCAGAAATGTGACGTTACTTTCGTTCTTATATTCTAACTTAAAAATGTCATTGCTATTTTTTTTGAAATTTTATGCAATATCTCTTGAAATCAACTACAAAAAATTCTGTAAATATTATCAGATGAATAAGCAAATAATTCTTTACATGTAAGTGAAATTTCAATAAATTCCATTGAAAAACGAAGTCATAAAAATTAATCGGAAATTTGTCAAAATGCATGAAATATGTAGTAAAGATATTACGAATTTACCGTTACGTGACAGAAATAAAAATGCAATATAACTATGTCGAAGTTCGTCAATAAAGAAATAAAATTCTTCTTGTTCTCAATATTTGGGTGCTATCAATCAGGATGCTTATAAAATCCCAGGCGTATGGTAGCATAAATCTGTAAATTGAATACTTACGATTGAAACACACGTGGATCTAGCAGTTCTTTGTTAATTAAACTCGGGCCGTCACCCGTGTAAACTGTAATCGGTGATGAATTCATTATGAAAACCCTGAAACAGGAAGTAATCAAGTATTAATATTAACATGTGTAGGCCCCTATTCACCTATATAATGTGAAACGATGTAGGAACGTACGCGTGCAGAAGACGAAATAGATTTAAATGATAAAATTGTAAACTTACCTGGTCGCGATATCTGTGATATTTTCGGGTGAAAATGAGCATTTGTCGCCAAAAACAACAAGAAAGCTGATATTCTTTGGCCACTTACTGACAGATAGTCGATCTTCTTCAGTTAGGCAAGAAAATGAATTTCGTTTTTAGGCTATTCTATATCAAAATCGTGTTTGTTTATGTTTCTTCCGTAGATAAACATCCGGTGAAATTCAAACATGGCTATCAGACTTCCCGCTAAAATCCCGCTGTTTGTTGCATCATGGGATAAAAAAATAGTTTTGTCGGAGATCTACTGTATCGATTTCATTCTTTTATTACTTGTTTTTTTATATTCTACTTCCTTAACCTCTATTGTTCCATACTTTTGGTATAACTACTTCAGCATTTAAAGCTTGCACATTGCACAAAATGATCGCACGAAGCGAGCTCGTCAAATCTCGGTAGATTCCGTAAACCGAAGTAAACAAACGAGATCACGGCTCCGAGGTCATAGGTGAACCGACCGATGGTAATCTGACACAGGTGTAAGCCTCGTCAGTACCTGTTATGTAATCCGGATGTTTTGTTTAAATGAGGGTAGGCACCTGTGATCTGATCGTAGTGAAAGGCAGTCAAGCTTGACAATATAAACTGTTATAATTAACGCCGCGGGCATAAGACTTAGTCTAAGAGGGGCAATATGTGTACAGGTGAGACGGGAGGTACACAGGTAACTCCAATAAACAATAAAGCTAGGTATGATTTGCCATTACAGTCGACTGTCGCTTATATTAATTAACACCACGGGTGAAATTAACTTTCGGTACGGCGTTAAGCATATATCCTGATCGCTTTGTTAGCTTAACACACAGGTTTCAAGATTTAGTTTAAAACAGTTGAAATATTTTTGATCGATCTTGGTGTTGCAGTTATTCAAGCCGTCTACTATATCAATTAAAATATGTATGATAGATCTTGGTATTGATCTTGATTTTTGTATACAATAGAGTATTTTATTTGTACACACAACACTCCTACGAGATAATTCTACAACAGATTAGAGTACAGCTACATTGTGTCGTTGTGTTCACTTTCACCATTTCAATGAATGCGATGTAATTCTGATTTAAATACCGGAATATTGTTCCTTGATCATGCCTGCTTGTTGTCAGTCAAGCCATATCGAGATCGAGATCATCACAGCGCTTGACTTCAATATACGTTTTACAAAGAAGCGTCCGAGTGACTATATCAGTATTACACATGTTTATATGAGTATATCGGTGAATATTTTGACAGAACACGACGTGATTTCGGGTGCAATTATCAGATGTAATCTTAAAACCACGTATATCCAGCAAGTATATGATATGCAGACAAAGAGCAGGTGATTTTAATTTCATTTGAATTAATTAAAAGCGTATTACAGGCACGGGCACGGGCACATGTGTGTTCGTAGAGTGATCCCCGATCTGGTAGGGCCTAGAGGTTAACGTTTGGATAAACGAAATGTTTTAAACTCCGTTAAAGAGTTTATAATTAAAGCCAAAATACTGTAACTTCAAAGAACGATCTGGAACAAAATTTTTATAGAGCTAAGTTTTGACGTTCGTCACATGAACGTATAGTAACATTCATCAATGTGAAGTTTATTACTTCTGAGATGCATATGGAAATACAAACGAAAAGTGACAAAGAAATCACCGTTAAAATGTGTGAACCTTACTAACAAAGTACATTGAAGTGAAATACTTATGATAATAATTGTTGAATTTTAATTATTTTTAGATGAATTTCTGTGGTACTGATCAAAGTATGAAAAGTATTTTTTAGAACATAAAAAAGACAACAACAAAAAACAACAAAAAACGAGATAAAAAAACATTTGATATTACCAAATGATAATTTTCTGCATCTTATTTGATAGATATTTATTGTGGTTAATCCTGGGTATTATTTTTTTAGTCTTAGATTTGTAGTCGACTGAAAAAGTCAGATTTCATTTTGAAAATATTAATATGCTATAACCCCTCGCAATGTCTGAAAATATTCTAAGTCCATAATAAGTACAAAAAAAGCACAATGGCATTAGCTGAAAAATTCTAAGTCCCAAAAAAGTAGGAAAAAAGTACATCCATATTTTCACAATCTTTCAAAAAAAATTTAAGTCAGATTTTAGCACAAAAAAAGTACTCTGAAAAATTTCAGAGTCCAAATAAAGTACAGAAAAAGTACCCTGAAAAATTTCTAAGTCCAGAATAAGTACAAAAAAAGTACTCTGAAAAATTTCAGAGTCCAAATAAAGTACAGAAAAAGTACCCTGAAAAGTTTCTAAGTCCAGAAAAGTACAAAAAAAGTACTCTGAGAAATTTCAGAGTCCAAATTTAGTACAGAAAAAAGTACTCTGAAAAATTTCTAAGTCCAGAAAAGTACAAAAAAAGTATACTTTTTTGGTACTTTTTCAAAAAAGTAGGAAAAAGTGTATACTTAAAGTAGCATAAAAGTATACTTTAGTGTGCTTTATTTCGGTATGGGTATATACACATTCTTTAGCTTAGTTGATTAACCTGCAGACTATTGCTAAGTTGATAAACCTGCACACTATAGCTTAGTTGATAAACCAGCACATTCTGTAGTGTAGTGATAAACTATACAATATTCAATGCCACTTATATTTAAGTTGTTATAATATCAACAATATGCTATTTGAGAAGTTATCTTATGAGTTTTGAAGAAAGAATCTGTTTCCTGATTCCATGACCATTTGATGTTAATTCTGACTTTGAGATTGATGTTAGGTGATCAAGGCAGCCTGTCAGGTAATTAGCAATGTGAAAAGGAATTTAATGAATTCATAGCAGAGAAAACTATCTTGATGGAAAAATTAGGATAAAATGTGTTTTAAATGAATTCACGGCTGAAAGAATTGAATTATCTGTCACTATACAGGAATCAAAATTCAAGGTCATAATGTCTTCTTGAGCTAAATCATGACAGGTTAAAAATTCTGAAAGCATTGAATCTGCTATAGATGTGTATGGGGATATTTAAAGTCCATCAGATATAGTTTGGATCTTCAGCCAACCATCATTATAGATATTCAAATTGTTCTGCAGTATGTGTCCATGTCCATGTCTGTCCAGATTTGTCCGTCGGCTGTGTGTCGATTTTAAACAATTCTTGTCATTTTTTCTTAGAAAGATATTTATCAAACTTTGAATGTAGGTCTTGCTCCCAAGTTGTGCCTATTCAATTTGGAGTCTGATGTTGAACACAAAATGACCAAAAGGTTAGGCCATCTTTGATTTTGGCAGTTTAAGATTTTTTTTGATTATTTCTTGAAAAGAACTAGAAAGATATTTCTCAAGCTTCATAAAATTATACAGGTTCTCCTGGTTGCTAGTTGTGCGTTTTCAATTTTGAATCTGAACCAGAAAACAAAATGGCCGCTGCAGGCAGCTCTCTTTGATTTTGGTGTTGATATGTTTTGAAAGTGTTGATGTGTTATGTGAATTAAGATACAAGATCATTCCTGATGATAGTTATATAGAAGGTAAATAACAAAGATTTAATGTATCTTGATAGATACTAGAAATTGTTTGTGATATAGGCTATATGTGCTTCCTTTGACAGAATACACACATATAATAACAACAGGATGATTTCCTGTAATGCTGGCTGTGCTCATGGTTCTGAGTTAAATGTGCCCTCAAGCTCTGAAATACACCTAATAATGTATACTGCTGTATTGTTGAAGCACCTTGGCGACCCGGATTTGGGTGACAACATGATGATTGGTTGGTATTGAGAGTAGAAGGGATTGGTTAATGGCATTTTTTCTGTTTTAAATATTGATGCACACTTTATAAACTTGCACTTGGAGTGGGGATTTGAACAGATCAAAAGAACTAATAGAGACAGGTTTGGCTTCTCAGTTGCAATTTTAATCCCAAAGACGACCGTTGTGCTTTTAATCCTGCGATAGATTGATGAAATATTTACAGAAGTGTGATGATGATAGTTTCAAATCCATACTGTATTAAGTTATATGATGAAGAATTGTTCCTCAAAGGTGGCATCCTGTCGTTTTTTTGGGCACATGATTGCAGAAATAAAATCTGATTTAATGTGCGGATTGTATTAGTTTATGGTCACATATCACTAATTTAAGCTCCAAAGTTAATGTTTCTATTTCAACTGGGTGTCTAATATATCAGATCTGTTATTGATTTTGCGTCTTATGGGCTGGATTTGAATAAAATATGAGCAAATTTTGTAAGTTTATACTTTCTGTATGAACCACTGGAATTTCTATTTGACTGAAATATCTGACTGTTTTAACAGAGAAAAAAATTAGATCTTTTGCAGAAAGATTGATGTGATTTTAATGCATCTCTGAAGTAATTTGTTTTTCTGGTGAATATTAAATAAGACAGAAGGAAGGGATTTTTCTGGTGAATATTAACTAAGACAGTGGGGAGGGGCTCTCTGGTGAATATTAACTAAGACAGTGGGGAGGGGCTCTCTGGTGAATATTAACTAAGACAGTGGGGAGGTGCCCTCTGGTGTGAATATTAACTAAGACAGTGGGGAGGGGTTCCCTGGTGTCAATATTAACTAAGACAGTGGGGAGGTGCCCTCTGGTGTGAATATTAACTAAGACAGTGGGGAGGGGTTCCCTGGTGTCAATATTAACTAAGACAGTGGGGAGGTGCCCTCTGGTGTGAATATTAACTAAGACAGTGGGGAGGGGTTCCCTGGTGTCAATATTAACTAAGACAGTGGGGAGGGGTTCTCTGGTATCAATATTACCTAAGACAGTGGGGAGGGGTTCTCTGGTGTCAATATTAACTAAGACAGTGGGGAGGGGTTCCCTGGTGTCAATATTAACTAAGACAGTGGGGAGGTGCCCTCTGGTGTGAATATTAACTAAGACAGTGGGGAGGGGTTCCCTGGTGTCAATATTAACTAAGACAGTGGGGAGGGGTTCTCTGGTATCAATATTACCTAAGACAGTGGGGAGGGGTTCTCTGGTGTGAATATTAACTAAGACAGTGGGGAATGGTTCCCTGGTGTCAATATTAACTAAGACAGTGGGGAGGTGCCCTCTGGTGTGAATATTAACTAAGACAGTGGGGAGGGGTTCTCTGGTGTCAATATTAACTAAGACAGTGGGGAGGTGCCCTCTGGTGTGAATATTAACTAAGACAGTGGGGAGGGGTTCTCTGGTATCAATATTACCTAAGACAGTGGGGAGGGGTTCTCTGGTGTCAATATTAACTAAGACAGTGGGGAAGGGTTCCCTGGTGTCAATATTAACTAAGACAGTGGGGAGGTGCCCTCTGGTGTGAATATTAACTAAGACAGTGGGGAGGGGTTCTCTGGTATCAATATTACCTAAGACAGTGGGGAGGGGTTCTCTGGTGTCAATATTAACTAAGACAGTGGGGAGGGGTTCCCTGGTGTCAATATTAACTAAGACAGTGGGGAGGGGTTCTCTGGTATCAATATTACCTAAGACAGTGGGGAGGGGTTCTCTGGTGTCAATATTAACTAAAACAGTGGGGAGGGGTTCCCTGGTGTCAATATTAACTAAGACAGTGGGGAGGTGCCCTCTGGTGTGAATATTAACTAAGACAGTGGGGAGGGGTTCCCTGGTGTCAATATTAACTAAGACAGTGGGGAGGGGTTCTCTGGTATCAATATTACCTAAGACAGTGGGGAGGGGTTCTCTGGTGTGAATATTAACTAAGACAGTGGGGAATGGTTCCCTGGTGTCAATATTAACTAAGACAGTGGGGAGGTGCCCTCTGGTGTGAATATTAACTAAGACAGTGGGGAGGGGTTCTCTGGTGTCAATATTAACTAAGACAGTGGGGAGGTGCCCTCTGGTGTGAATATTAACTAAGACAGTGGGGAGGGGTTCTCTGGTATCAATATTACCTAAGACAGTGGGGAGGGGTTCTCTGGTGTCAATATTAACTAAGACAGTGGGGAAGGGTTCCCTGGTGTCAATATTAACTAAGACAGTGGGGAGGGGTTCTCTGGTATCAATATTACCTAAGACAGTGGGGAGGGGTTCTCTGGTGTCAATATTAACTAAGACAGTGGGGAGGGGTTCCCTGGTGTCAATATTAACTAAGACAGTGGGGAGGGGTTCTCTGGTATCAATATTACCTAAGACAGTGGGGAGGGGTTCTCTGGTGTCAATATTAACTAAGACAGTGGGGAGGGGTTCTCTGGTGTGAATATTAACTAAGACAGTGGGGAGGGGTTTTCTGGTGTGAATATTAACTAAGACAGTGGGGAGGGGTTCTCTGGTATCAATATTAACTAAGACAGTGGGGAGGGGTTCTCTGATGTCAATATTAACTAAGACAGTGGGGAGGGGTTCTCTGATGTCAATATTAACTAAGACAGTGGGGAGGGGTTCTCTGATGTCAATATTAACTAAGACAGTGGGGAGGGGTTCTCTGGTGTCAATATTAACTAAGACAGTGGGGAGGGGTTCTCTGGTGTCAATATTAACTAAGACAGTGGGGAGGGGTTCTCTGGTGTCAATATTAACTAAGACAGTGGGGAGGGGTTCTCTGGTGTCAATATTAACTAAGACAGTGGGGAGGGGTTCTCTGGTGTCAATATTAACTAAGACAGTGGGGAGGGGTTCTCTGGTGTCAATATTAACTAAGACAGTGGGGAGGGGTTCTCTGGTGTCAATATTAACTAAGACAGTGGGGAGGGGTTCTCTGATGTCAATATTAACTAAGACAGTGGGGAGGGGTTCTCTGGTGTCAATATTAACTAAGACAGTGGGGAGGGGTTCTCTGGTGTCAATATTAACTAAGACAGTGGGGAGGGGTTCTCTGGTGTCAATATTAACTAAGACAGTGGGGAGGGGTTCTCTGGTGTCAATATTAACTAAGACAGTGGGGAGGGGTTCTCTGGTGTCAATATTAACTAAGACAGTGGGGAATGGTTCTCTGGTGTCAATATTAACTAAGACAGTGGGGAGGGGTTCTCTGGTGTCAATATTAACTAAGACAGTGGGGAGGGGTTCTCTGGTGTCAATATTAACTAAGACAGTGGGGAATGGTTCTCTGGTGTCAATATTAACTAAGACAGTGGGGAGGTGCCCTCTGGTGTCAATATTAACTCAGACAGTGGGGAGGGGTTCTCTGGTGTCAATATTAACTAAGACAGTGGGGAGGGGCTCTCTGGTGTCAATATTAACTAAGACAGTGGGGAGGGGTTCTCTGGTGTCAATATTAACTAAGACAGTGGGGAGGGGTTCTCTGGTGTCAATATTAACTAAGACAGTGGGGAGAGGTTCTCTGGTGTCAATATTAACTAAGACAGTGGGGAGGTGCCCTCTGGTGTCAATATTAACTCAGACAGTGGGGAGGGGTTCTCTGGTGTCAATATTAACTAAGACATTGGGGAAGGGTTCTCTGGTGTCAATATTAACTAAGACAGTGGGGAGGGGTTCTCTGGTGTCAATATTAACTAAGACAGTGGGGAGGGGCTCTCTGGTGTCAATATTAACTAAGACAGTGGGGAGGGGTTCTCTGGTGTCAATATTAACTAAGACAGTGGGGAGGGGTTCTCTGGTGTCAATATTAACTAAGACAGTGGGGAGAGGTTCTCTGGTGTCAATATTAACTAAGACAGTGGGGAGGTGCCCTCTGGTGTCAATATTAACTCAGACAGTGGGGAGGGGTTCTCTGGTGTCAATATTAACTAAGACAGTGGGGAAGGGTTCTCTGGTGTCAATATTAACTAAGACAGTGGGGAGGGGTTCTCTGATGTCAATATTAACTAAGACAGTGGGGAGGTGCCCTCTGGTGTCAATATTAACTCAGACAGTGGGGAGGGGTTCTCTGGTGTCAATATTAACTAAGACAGTGGGGAGGGGTTCTCTGGTGTCAATATTAACTAAGACAGTGGGGAGGTGCCCTCTGGTGTCAATATTAACTAAGACAGTGGGGAGGTGCCCTCTGGTGTCAATATTAACTCAGACAGTGGGGAGGGGTTCTCTGGTGTCAATATTAACTAAGACAGTGGGGAGGGGTTCTCTGGTGTCAATATTAACTAAGACAGTGGGGAATGGTTCTCTGGTGTCAATATTAACTCAGACAGTGGGGAGGGGTTCTCTGGTGTCAATATTAACTAAGACAGTGGTGGAGGGGTTCTCTGGTGTCAATATTAACTAAGACAGTGGGGAAGGGTTCTCTGGTGTTAATATTAACTGAGACAATGGGGAGGGATTCTCTGGTGTCAATATTAACTAAGACAGTGGTGGAGGGGTTCTCTGGTGTCAATATTAACTAAGACAGTGGGGAAGGGTTCTCTGGTGTTAATATTAACTGAGACAATGGGGAGGGATTCTCTGGTGTCAATATTAACTAAGACAGTGGGGAGGTGCCCTCTGGTGTCAATATTAACTCAGACAGTGGGGAGGGGTTCTCTGGTGTCAATATTAACTAAGACAGTGGGGAGGTGCCCTCTGGTGTCAATATTAACTAAGACAGTGGGGAGGTGCCCTCTGGTGTCAATATTAACTCAGACAGTGGGGAGGGGTTCTCTGGTGTCAATATTAACTAAGACAGTGGGGAATGGTTCTCTGGTGTCAATATTAACTAAGACAGTGGGGAGAGGTTCTCTGGTGTCAATATTAACTCAGACAGTGGGGAGGGGTTCTCTGGTGTCAATATTAACTAAGACAGTGGGGAGGGACTCTTTGGTGTCAATATTAACTAAGACAGTGGGGAAGGGCTCACTCTGGTGAATATCATTTAAGACTGTTGGGAGGTGATTTCACTTGTGAATTAATAATTAACTAACAGAGTTGGGTGACGTTTGTGAAAAGGCATGCATTTGGACTAATGTGAAATATATAGAATATGATCTTTGTGTTAAAATCACAATTCATCTTTAGGTCAAAGGGGTCAGGTAAGTGTAACTAATGGAGAATGATTAAGGTGAGGGTAACTTGAGGGCATTGTGATGGTTTTTGAAGGTAGATTGTTGTGTTGTGTGGTTGGTTTGAGGGTGAGATAAGTATGACTAATGAACATTGTAGATATGTTGTAAGATTGTTGTATAAAGATGATCTGAGGCTGTACATTGTAGAGATGTTGTAAGGTTGTTGTATAAAGATGATCTGAGGCTGTACATTGTAGAGATGTTGTAAGGTTGTTGTATAAAGATGATCTGAGGCTGTACATTGTAGAGATGTTGTAAGGTTGTTGTATAAAGATGATCTGAGGCTGTACATTGTAGAGATGTTGTAAGGTTGTTGTATAAAGATGATCTGAGGCTGTACATTGTAGAGATGTTGTAAGGTTGTTGTATAAAGATGATCTGAGGCTGTACATTGTAGAGATGTTGTAAGGTTGTTGTATAAAGATGATCTGAGGCTGTACATTGTAGAGATGTTGTAAGGTTGTTGTATAAAGATGATCTGAGGCTGTACATTGTAGAGATGTTGTAAGGTTGTTGTATAAAGATGATCTGAGGCTGTACATTGTAGAGATGTTGTAAGGTTGTTGTATAAAGATGATCTGAGGCTGTACATTGTAGAGATGCTGTAAGGTTGTTGTATAAAGATGATCTGAGGCTGTACATTGTAGAGATGTTGTAAGGTTGTTGTATAAAGATGATCTGAGGCTGTACATTGTAGAGATGTTGTAAGGTTGTTGTATAAAGATGATCTGAGGCTGTACATTGTAGAGATGCTGTAAGGTTGTTGTATAAAGATGATCTGAGGCTGTACATTGTAGAGCTGTAAGGTTGTTGTATAAAGATGATCTGAGGCTGTACATTGTAGAGCTGTAAGGTTGTTGTATAAAGATGATCTGAGGCTGTACATTGTAGAGATGTTGTAAGATTGTTGTATAAAGATGATCTGAGGCTGTACATTGTAGAGCTGTAAGGTTGTTGTATAAAGATGATCTGAGGCTGTACATTGTAGAGATGTTGTAAGGTTGTTGTATAAAGATGATCTGAGGCTGTTTTCGACGTGAGGGTGAATGGAGGGTGATTTATCAGTTTGAGGACACGGTGAGAGACGTCACACCTTGGTGCTTGTTACCTGACTCTCTAATCCTCACCAGACTAGATGGGCTTTAGGAAAATGTGTAACAGTCTCTTTCGCATGATGTGTTTTGAAATCCTATTAGTGATCCAGGAAATATTTTTGCTAATAGCCTTACCACCACTTCACGCAAAATGGTGGCCAATGTATTGATGCATACTCTCAATCACTGTAATTATAGAGTATCCACTCAAGCCAATGACAACCTATCGTTGTTGTAGAGATACAGGTAAGCCCCGGTAGACTCGCAGCCATACCACTTACAGGTGTTAATTCTCACTAGGTGGCAGCTCTGATTCGCTCCGACTATCGGGGTCCTTATTTGGTGGTCTTAGTGACCAATGCAATTGTATCAGAATGGGATTGATACAAGATCACTGGAAACAGACTGAGGTCCCCATGGAGGGAGATAGACACCGTAAGAGCTGCCTCAGATACTGGGATGTGTTAAAATATTGATGGGTCTGTTGTAATCAAATAGCCAGTGAGGCAGTAACACTCGCTGCACTGATTTTATTGGAAACTGGAATCTGTTTTCAGACATAACTTGTTACTATTTGAGCAACTTTGCAGACACGTTCAAGTTCATTACATCCCTGAAGCTTATACACCTTAAATAAAACCAGTTATCAGAACCATTGTTGGCCCATACTGACATTGAAAATCAAATATTTATATGTAGTTTGGTGAGTTTCTTTACTGAATCTTACTACTTTTGCAATCCCTTTCTTCAAATTGCCTGACTAAATATCCTTGATGTATATGTTGTGAGCAGTGATTCAAAGGGTCTTACATTTTTCAAAAGAAACTTGTAAATGTACCCTTGTAAAATATTCATCACTTGTGTGTTTGTTGTTTTCCTGTTGGAGAGTTCCACCTGTAACCATGGACACTTTGTATCACCTCTATAAGTGGTAGTTGGGATGAAGTGTTAAGAGCTCCCCTAGTCTGTTTAGTAAATGTTTCTAGATTTTGACACATCAGCACCGTATTTCTGAACAATTCAATTTAGTTAAAAAGTCCAATCATAAACACGTTTTGCTTATAAAGCTTATCAAGCAAAACAGCATAAAACAGTGTATGTGACTGATTCTGAGCATATTTCTTACATCATTTTACAGCAGATTATAGGTCAATCCAGCTATATACTAAAAGTAGATTATTGTGACAATGTGACTCTTACATAGCAAGGTTGAGAGACAAGGTTAAGAGACAGACAAGGTTAAGAGACAGAGACAAGGTTCAGAGACAGAGGCGTGGTTAAGGCTGAGAGACAAGGTTAAGAGTGAGAGGCATGGTTAAGAGTGAGAAACAAGGTTAAGAGTGAGAGGCATGGTTAAGAGTGAGAAACAAGGTTAACACTGAGAGACAAGGTTACGACTGAGAGATAAGGTTAAGCATGAGAGACAAGGTTAAGAGTGAGATGCATGGTTAAGAGTGAGAAACAAGGTTAAGAGTGAGAAACAAGGTTAACACTGAGAGACAAGGTTAACACTGAGAGACAAGATTAAGACTGAGAGATAAGGTTAAGAGTGAGAGACAAGTTTAACACTGAGAGACAAGGTTAACACTAAGATACAAGGTTAACACTGAGAGACAAGGTTAAGACTGAGAGACAAGGTTAAGACTGAGAGACAAGGTTAACACTGAGAGACAAGATTAAGACTGAGAGATAAGGTTAAGAGTGAGAGACAAGGTTAACACTGAGAGACAAGGTTAACACTGAGAGACAAGGTTACACTGAGAGACAAGGTAAAGAGTGATAGACGAGGTTAACACTGAGAGACAAGGTTAAGAGTGAGTGATAAGGTTAACACTGAGAGACAAGGTTAACACTGAGAGACAAGGTTAACACTGAGAGACAAGAGAGACAAGGTTAACACTGAGATACAAGGTTAACACTGAGAGACAAGGTTAACACTGAGATACAAGGTTAACACTGAGAGACAAGGTTAACACTGAGATACAAGGTTAACACTGAGAGACAAGGTTAAGAGTGAGAAACAAGGTTAAGACTGAGAGACAAGGTTAAGACTGAGAGACAAGGTTAAGACTGAGAGACAAGGTTAACGCTGAGAAACAAGGTTACCACTGAGAGACAAGGTTAAGACTGAGAGACAAGGTTAAGACTGAGAGACGAGGTTAACACTGAGAGACAAGGTTAACACTGAGAGACAAGGTTAAGAGTGAGAAACAAGGTTAAGACTGAGAGACAAGGTTAAGAGTGAGAGACAAGGTTAACACTAAGAGACAAGGTTAAGACTGAGAGACAAGGTTAAGACTGAGAGACGAGGTTAACACTGAGAGACAAGGTTAACGCTGAGAAACAAGGTTACCACTGAGAGACAAGGTTAAGACTGAGAGACAAGGTTAACACTGAGAGACAAGGTTAACACTGAGATACAAGGTTAACACTGAGAGACAAGGTTAAGAGTGAGAAACAAGGTTAAGACTGAGAGACAAGGTTAAGACTGAGAGACACGGTTAACACTGAGAGACAAGGTTAACGCTGAGAAACAAGGTTACCACTGAGAGACAAGGTTAAGACTGAGAGACAAGATTAAGAGTGAGAGACAAGGTTAACACTGAGAGACAAGGTTAAGAATGAGAGACAAGGTTAACACTGAGAGACAAGGTTAATGCTGAGAGACAAGGTTAACACTGAGAGACAAGATTAAAAGTGAGATACAAGGTTAACACTGAGAGACAAGGTTAAGACTGAGAGACAAGGTTAACGCTGAGGAACAAGGTTAAGACTGAGAGACAAGGTTACCATTGAGAGACAAGGTTAAGACTGAGAAACAAGGTTAAGACTGAGAGACAAGGTTAAGACTGAGAGACGAGGTTAAGAGTGAGAGACAAGGTTAAGAGTGAGAAACAAGGTTAACACTGATAAACAAGGTTAAGACTGAGAGACAAGGTTACCATTGAGAAACAAGGTTAAGACTGAGAGACAAGGTTACCATTGAGAGACAAGGTTAAGAGTGAGAGACAATGTTACCATTGAGAGACAAGGTTAACACTGAGAAACAAGGTTAAGAATGAGAGACAAGGTTAAGAGTGAGAGGCATGGGTAAGACTGAGAGACAAGGTTACCATTGAGAGACAAGGTTAACACTGAGAAACAAGGTTAAGACTGAGAGACAAGGTTAAGACTGAGAGACAAGGTTACCATTGAGAGACAAGGTTAACACTGAGAAACAAGGTTAAGACTGAGAGACAAGGTTAAGACTGAGAGACGAGGTTAAGAATGAGAGACAAGGTTAAGAGTGAGAGGCATGGTTAAGACTGAGAGACAAGGTTACCATTGAGAGACAAGGTTACCATTGAGAGACAAGGTTAACACTGAGAAACAAGGTTAAGACTGAGAGACAAGGTTAAGACTGAAAGACGAGGTTAAGAATGAGAGACAAGGTTAAGAGTGAGAGGCATGGTGAAGAGTGAGAGACAAGGTTAAGAGTGAGAAACAAGGTTAACACTGAGAAACAAGGTTAAGACTGAGAGACAAGGTTACCATTGAGAAACAAGGTTACCACTGAAAGACAAGGCTACCATTGTACACTACCCTTTGGCGGAGTGCACCACCAGCTTCTATTCCAGAATGTTTCTAGTGCGGAAGAAATTTGGGGTCTGAATGCCTTCAACAGGCATGTAGGTTCTCCTAACTTTCAAGATTGAGATTTCACAAGGCATCATTGCCTCCATGAAGAAAGAATGTTGGGCCCCTTCAATAGATTTGAAAGATGCCTACTTCCACATCCCCATAAGGAGTTTTTACTTGCAGCAGGAAGATTTTCCAGTTCCAGGCCATGCCATTTTGGCTTACCACTGTACCTTTGCTGTTCACCAAGTTGCTGCAGATGGTTGTTGGTTCCTGCACTCTGTGGAATAGATGTCATAGGCATTTATCCTCTGATAGCACCCTTGTGGCCAAGGCAGCCTTGGTTTCTAAAGCTGTTGTTGTTTCTGGTTGAAGATCATCTAGATCTCCCCCTTAGAATAAATCTCCTTCACTATCTCAGGAAGATTGGCTCAAGCAGGCTTTTCTAGAGATGTGTAGGCTAACATCTATGTATCAATAAGGTCTTCCTTTTCTAGCTCCATAGTGGAATCTGGCACAGGTGCTTGAATTGCTAATGTGGGCACACTATGAGCCTTTTGAATTGGCCTCTTTGAAGTTTTTTCCCCCTGCAAGACAATGTGCCTTATTTTTCTGTCTTCAGGTCATAGGAGTGCTTTGTCCTCTAATCCTTCTTGCTTCCGTTAGTTCAAGAATTTTTCTACCGGTTTGCTTCTCACTGATCCTGCCTAAATCTCATCTTTTTTGAACATCAGACAAGCTCAGCAGGATATCTCATCCAAGTCCATTAATTTCCACTTTGCTTATGACCATTCCGATTACCAGGTTCTATTCCGATTACCAGGTTCTGGTTCTGAACAAGGTGAGAGCTCATGAGCTCAGGGCACTTGCTACTTTATTGGCCCCTCCTTTCAGAGTCTCATGTCCGCTTTCTGGTAGGAACAGAGTAACTTTTTTATCTCTTGTCCTTAGCTTCTCATTCTGACTGTTGGTGTTTACATACTCAGTGGCTGTGCCTCCACAATGATACAGTGTTTTGAGATAAGCTGAGAGGAAGGCTAAAGTGACCTATTCTTATCACACTTTATCATTGTGAAATGTGTTTTTGCTGTCCGTCGTTCGTTGTCCGTCATGAAACTGTAAATAATTTTACATTTTGGACATCTTCTTAGAAACCCCTGAACAAATTTCAATGAAATTTTGCAGAAACCTTCAACGTCCAAATGTTAACCAAAAGTGTCATTTATATAGTCACCACCCACATGGAGACTGAGAGGCAAGGCAAAAAGTTGTCAAACTGGCAGAAACTTCAAAAATCTACTCCTAAATACCCCAAAGTAAGGTAGAATCAGATGCTTTTTATAGATGGAAAAGTTTTAAGGTGCTTTACCAGAATTGTAAATTTCATGACTTTTAATTCTTATGTTTGCCCCTTGGAAGTGGTAAAGTTTACTCTAGTTTATATAGGGAACTTGGTAAAAATAATCAGTATTGGATGAAGGTTTGATGGTATGCATGTGTTGAGCTGACTGTCCCCAAAGGGCTGATGGGCAAAACCAAAATGGTCAAATTGGCTGAAAAACTTGGGTGAATACTTTGAAATGAGATTCGATGAAGACCTACTTGAACTTGGTTGATCCCTGCATGATGCTGTAGGTAAGTAGGCTGTGACATTTAACATTGTTTTGAATTACTTAATTATTCCATCTCCATACGTGCAAGGGAAATTAAAACAAGAAAGTGTGTACTTAAAACTTCAAACTGTGTCAGGAATGTGTTGAAACAAAATTGTTGTCTCTTATTAAGGAGAGTTAGGTGTACTTTTCTGTACCAAAAAAAGCTGAATTTTCTGTGTCTTAGTATACACTATACAGCAGTTTATTGCCATGTTTACTGTCTACAGAGGTTCCACTTGTGTTTGTTTATCAATTTGACAATAAGTTGTGTTTATCAATATGACAATTAATTTTATCAGTATATATCTTTATACATAATTAGTGGCCATACAATGGAGTTATCTTATAAGCATTGTTATTGAATTTCATAACAAATAAACTTTGTGTGTTAAAAGTGACAATTTGAGTTTAATGATCCACCTACGCATCACAGAAATAACTCTGCCCATCCTGATAAGGCTGGATATTTACAGCTTCACGTTTTGGTGAAAGTTGTGACCCAAGAATTATGACCACGAAATTTTGTCTGAGACTTACAGGAAGTACTTCTACATCCATTGCAGGTATTGTTAATATCAAAAGGTCAGAGGTTAAAGCATTTTCATGAAAACTGTCCACAACGAAGAAACTGCGTCAAGTATAAATCAAATTGTATGTGATTTGGTATTTGATTGACACTTTCAATGTTTGTCAGTGTTCTTTTCACCTCCTTGCTGGAGAGTGTTGCGGACCTCTATGTTTAACGGGGTGTTTTAATTGCCGCTACACTCCCGTACACGTCAATTAAAAGTAACGGAGTATCGCAGTCAGACAGTAATAAGGAGCTGATTGCCATTTCTAAGGTGTTTAGCCGTCTCTTTGATGGGTATATCTCCTCCCCAAGCATTGTACTTTACCTCCAGCGTGATTTGAATTTAAAGTGAACACACGGATTACGAAAGGTTCCTGGTCAATTAAACATGGTGTCAGCTTGTAGATCACATCAATGCCAGTGTGGATCTAGGTAAATGCTGCTTGCCGTTCAGGCAGTACGTCTTCGTAATCTATATGTGAAGAGCAATTACTTACAGCTTTGAAATGCGCTGCTTTAGAGGCACATATCCGTCAGCAGGGCCAAAAAAAACTTTGTGAAGAATGACCTAGTGAGGGATTCCTTGAGAAATATATTCTGAAGGATTCTTTTAGCAATATGTTCTAAACAATTTCACCTGTGTCTTCTATATATTTCTTAAATTTTTGATTTGTCAGAAGTGAATAGAAGGAAAAATATTGTTCACTGTGATCTAACTCCTCTGTAAAAAATCCAGAGCGTTAGAATTAATTGAGGCTATTTTTTGCAATGTCATTTTATGATTAGGTCTTTTTGGTTTGGTTTATTTTAATTGTTTAAAAGTCCTATTTACATCCAGGGTCATTTAAGGACGTGCCTGGTTTTGGAGATGGAGGAAAGCCGAAGTACCCTGAGAAAAACCTGCGGTCAGTACCAAGCTCCTGCCTCACGTGGGTTTCAAACTCGCCTCCCAGAAATTGAGGGCTAGCGATAAAGTGTCAGGACACCTTAACTTCTCGGCCACTGTGGCCCCTTGTTTAGGTCTTGGTTTGTACAGTTTCTGATGTCTTTGTGTGTCATAAATATTTGACTTGTGTACATGTGATACATATTATGCATGACATGTGATTTGATTCCCCATAAGAGGACTTGCAAAGGTATATAGATATGCAGCCACTTGCCTGACCAGGTAGGTTTTCTCCCGATACTCTCAAAATAAGATCCCTCACACTTCCATCTGACAATGAAGTTTACAAATATGAAACAATATCCATTCATGATATTAACACTGACTACACACTACTGTGACAGAGACTCGTATCTAATCGTGATCAGATTTACTGAAGCAGGTAAATAATCCTTCCACAAATGTCTTTGATTAGTTCCCATGACTTATATACACTGATAGATAATGCTTTGCTTTTCAACCAACATTTAACACAGTTGACCCCTGTGACCTTGATAATAGGTCAAGGTCAATGGTTTGAATAAAATTGCAGCCCTTTATCCAAGTAGCATATGCTACTGACTCAATATCATGAACCTAATGTCCTCTTTTGTATTGAGAAGTCTTTGAAATATTTTAACACATTTGACCCCAGTGATCTTGAAAATAGGTCAAGGTTATTTGTTAGAACAAAATTGGTAGCCCTTCATCCCAGCATGACATTGGTCCATTATCATGACCCTGGGCCTCTTTGGTATTAAGAAGAAGTTGTTTTAAAGATTTTTATAGATTTGAACTCTCACTGTGACCTTGAAAGTATGCCAAGGTCATTTATTTGAACTAACTTGGTAGCACTTTATATCATGATCCTGGGACTTTTGGTTGAAAAGAAGTCGAAAATGTAAATTGTTTACCGACAGATGACAAGAGATGCATGATTAGGGACAACCAGACAATCGCAATAGGTCACTTGGGATTTTGTCACATGTGACTAAAAAATGGTGGAGTGTCACATTTGGGCCCCAATGGAAGGACGTATCTTACATCATTTTTTCACCTGATTCAAACTTACCAGTTTATAATGTCTGTATGTATAGTATTAGCATTTGTTTCAGAATATGTCATAAAATAAAATGTTCTAATGCATCCTTTTGAAGCTTTAAGACATCATTTAGCCACAAATGATGCACCAGTGTACTAGCTGCTAAGTTATTATTTGGGAACCTGAATTCAGCAATGAAGACACTCACTTCACTTCAACATCCTGTGGAAAATTCCAAGTAATAATTAAAATAAAGAAGTGTTTTTAAGAACTTTCGACATTATAACATCACATACACAAGTTGTTTATTGTATATGGTATGCATAAAAGGGAATCAAATTGTGCCAAATAAAGAATGTCAAAAACATTGTACAGTCCGTTAGGAAAATAAAAATCATGTTATTTTGGTTGCACTTTTATGTCACCTAAGCCTTAAGAATTTGGCTAACATCAATTGCAGTTGGTCGACACAAGACTACGTAAGATGGCGACTGCAGTTCATGGTTATCAGAAATTTACACCAATACAAGTGTTACCTTGGCTAGTGCAACAGGTCCGATCAATATCTACCAGTCAAATGCCAACCTGTGCCTATCTGAACCCTGCAACTTTAGACCCTACACATGGGATAGTTTTTATTCAATGAAATATTATTACAGTATATTTGAGTATACATAACTTTGGATAATTGGTAGAAAGTTCGGCCATGTGTCTGGGGCAAGAGTGATGCTGGCTGTTAGGTGCCACAATAAAATAAAAGTTTCATGTAGAATGTGGGAGTTGATGAGGAATGAGCTGAAGTAGATATTAAATGATATAAACTGCCATATACAATATTCAATAAGGTTCAGTGTTGGGTGAGTCACAGAAGTATTAAGTGTCTCCCTATTGTCTTGACAGGGTTCTTACAAGGAAGTATAACTAAGACACAGAAAAAAAGTCCCAAGGTTTTATTTATCAGCTGGCTCAAATCCTTCCTCTCGCTCTCTTAGCTAAAATATAGCACCTTTTTGGTCAGTTTCCGTCTCGTACGTGTCAGTCTGACTCTCAATCAAAATAGCCTCTTATTTGTGCTTAATGTATACTTGCACAATTATTCTTGACTAAGAAACCCCAGCTTATCACAAAACTCTCAAAACTTTCTATTTTTTTTTTTATCTAAAGCCAGACTCATTACAGGTGTCTGCTCGAATTTAATGAAATTACAATTATTTTATTTGAGTACAGGTGCTGACAGATTATATAATTTGTCAATTCTGATTCAACTGGAACTTCCTAGCTGAAACCAGTATAGTTTACAATATTTTATCATCTAGCTATGACCTTAAGGTTGATAATCTACACAGGTAAGCGTCTTGAGGTAAATTTGACCTGAATATATATTGACCTGAAATTGACCTGAAAATGACCAGAAAATGAGGTTAATTTAACATGAAGAAATATTCAGGTCAATTTGATATCAATTTGACCAGAAAAAACTTCATGTCTATTTGAGATCAATTTCAGGTCAAATTAATTGACACGAAAAAATCTTCATATGAAATTAGGTGAAATTCATGTCAATTTGACCTGAAAATATTGACCTGAATTTGACCTGAATTGACATGAAGACATTTTGCCTGTGTAAATGCTACCATAGGACTTTCAAAATATTACACTACTGATGTAAAATTGATCAAAACACAAAGGCGAGACTATAAAACAACTCTGATGCCTAATTCTAAAGTCAACTGACCACTTATGTAAACACTGCTGTTATTTTGACCTTCTGACTATGCAAACCTCATCATAGTTCTATAACTTCTCTCATATAATTTCTATTAGTTAAACAACTTTCTGTTCATGTTCAAAAAATTGTTCACATCCTCAATTTACCTAGAGAATTATTTGAGCTCTTATAAAAGCATATATATATTTGGATCTTCAATAAAGCTGCCTGCCTGCTAGACTCCATTGGTTTACATAAGCAATTAAAGAAATAATAATTGATTTTCAATTTTTTGTATGCATGCAGCTTTCTGATTGGTTGAGTTTTTTTTCATATCTCCTTTAAAAAAAATGATTAAGCTCGATCTGCCCACTTGATAATGATTGGAAAATTCAATGGCAATGCACCACCGAGCAGAACTACTTTTTTATGAATGGATTTCTGTTTACTATAAGTGCTATTGTTTATTTGCAAGAAGTGTGTACTGCTAACTGTTCTTCAATGTTGTCAAAAAAGCTGCAACAATTAACACTAAAAATGTACAGTATCTGTTATGGAAGTAGGGGATGGAAATTATCTGTAATGAAAGTAGGGGATGGAAATTATCTGTAATGGAAGTAAGGGATTGAAATTATCAGTAATGGAAGTAGGGGATGGAAATTATCTGTAATGGAAGTAGGGGATGGAAATTATCTGTAATGGAAGTAGGGGATGGAAATTATCTGTAATGGAAGTAGGGGATGGAAATTGTCTGTAATGGAAGTAGGGGATGGAAATTATCTGTAATGGAAGTAGGGGATGGAAATTATCTGGAATGGAAGTAGGGGATGGAAATTATCTGTAATGGAAGTAGGGGATGGAAATTATCTGTAATGGAAGTAGGGATGGAAATTATCTGTAATGGAAGTAGGGGATGGAAATTATCTGTAATGGAAGTAGGGGATGGAAATTATCTGTAATGGAAGTAGGGGATGGAAATTATCTGTAATGGAAGTAGGGGATGGAAATTTTCTGTAATGGAAGTAGGGGATGGAAATTATCTGTAATGGAAGTAGGGGATGGAACTTATCTGTAATGGAAGTAGGGGATGGAAATTATCTGTAATGGAAGTAGGGGATGGAAATTGTCTGTAATGGAAGTAGGGGATGGAAATTATCTGTAATGGAAGTAGGGGATGGAAATTATCTGGAATGGAAGTAGGGGATGGAAATTGTCTGTAATGGAAGTAGGGGATGGAAATTATCTGTAATGGAAGTAGGGGATGGAAATTATCTGAGATGGAAGTAGGGGATGGAAATTATCTGTAATGGAAGTAGGGGATGGAAATTATCTGTAATGGAAGTAGGGGATGGAAATAGTCTGTAATGGAAGTAGGGGATGGAAATTATCTGTAATGGAAGTAGGGGATGGAAATTGTCTGTAATGGAAGTAGGGGATGGAAATTATCTGAGATGGAAGTAAGGGATGGAAATTATCTGTAATGGAAGTAGGGGATGGAAATTATCTGTAATGGAAGTAGGGGATGTACATTATCTGTAATGGAAGTAGGGGATGGAAATTATCTGTAATGGAAGTAGGGGATGGAAATTATCTGTAATGGAAGTAGGGGATGGAACTTATCTGAGATGGAAGTAAGGGATGTACCTTATCTGAGATGGAAGTAGGGGATGGAAATTATCTGAGATGGAAGAAAGGGATGGAAATTATCTGTAATGGAAGTAGGGGATGGAAATTATCTGTAATGAAAGTAGGGGATGGAAATTTCTGTAATGGAAGTAGGGGATGGAAATTATCTGTAATGGAAGTAGGGGATGGAAATTATCTAATGGAAGTAGGGGATGGAAATTATCTAATGGAAGTAGGGGATGGAAATTATCTGTAATGGAAGTAGGGGATGGAAATTATCTGTAATGGAAGTAGGGGATGGAAATTATCTGTAATGGAAGTAGGGGATGGAAATTATCTGTAATGGAATTAGGGGATGGAAATTATCTGAGATGGAAGTAGGGGATTGAAATTATCTGTAATGGAAGTAGGGGATGGAAATTATCTGAGATGGAAGTAGGGGATGGAAATTATCTGTAATGGAAGTAGGGGATGGAAATTATCTGTAATGGAAGTAGGGGATGGAAATTATCTGTAAAGGAAGTAGGGGATGGAAATTATCTGTAAGGAAGTAGGGGATGGAAATTATCTAATGGAAGTAGGGGATGGAAAGTATCTAAGATGGAAGTAGGGGATGGACTTTATCTGTAATGGAAGTAGGGGATGGACTTTATCTGTAATGGAAGTAGGGGATGGAAATTATCTGTAATGGAAGTAGGGGATGGAAATTATCTGTAATGGAAGTAGGGGATGGAAATTATCTGTAATGGAAGTAGGGGATGGAAATTATCTGTAATGGAAGTAGGGGATGGAAATTGTCTGTAATGGAAGTAGGGGATGGAAATTATCTGTAATGGAAGTAGGGGATGGAAATTATCTGGAATGGAGGAAGGGGATGGAAATTATCTGTAATGGAAGTAAGGGATGGAAATTATCTGTAATGGAAGTAGGGGATGGAAATTATCTGTAATGGAAGTAGGGGATGGAAATTATCTGTAATGGAAGTAGGGGATGGAAATTATCTGTAATGGAAGTAGGGGATGGAAATTATCTGAAATGGAAGTAGGGGATTGAATTTATCTGTAATGGAAGTAGGGGATGGAAATTATCTGTAATGGAAGTAGGGGATGGAAATTATCTGTAATGGAAGTAGGGGATGGAAATTATCTGTAATGGAAGTAGGGGATGGAAATTATCTGTAATGGAAGTAGGGGATGGAAATTATCTGAGATGGAAGTAGGGGATGGAAATTATCTGTAATGGAGTTAGGGGATGGAAATTATCTGTAATGGAAGTAGGGGATGGAAATTATCTGTAAAGGAAGTAGGGGATGGAAATTATCTGTAATGGAAGTAGGGGATGGAAATTATCTAATGGAAGTAGGGGATGGAAAGTATCTAAGATGGAAGTAGGGGATGGACTTTATCTGTAATGGAAGTAGGGGATGGAAATTTGTGTAATGGAAGTAGGGGATGGAAATTATCTGTAATGGAAGTAGGGGATGGAAATTATCTGTAATGGAAGTAGGGGATGGAAATTATCTGTAATGGAAGAAGGGGATGGAAATTATCTGTAATGAAAGTAGGGGATGGAAATTATCTGTAATGGAAGTAAGGGATTGAAATTATCTGTAATGGAAGTAGGGGATGGAAATTATCTGTAATGGAAGTAGGGGATGGAAATTATCTGTAATGGAAGTAGGGGATGGAAATTATCTGTAATGGAAGTAGGGGATGGAAATTGTCTGTAATGGAAGTAGGGGATGGAAATTATCTGTAATGGAAGTAGGGGATGGAAGTAGGGGATGGAAATTATCTGTAATGGAAGTAGGGGATGGAAATTATCTGTCTGGAAGTAAGGGATGGAAATTATCTGTAATGGAAGTAGGGGATGGAAATTATCTGTAATGGAAGTAGGGGATGGAAATTATCTGTAATGGAAGTAGGGGATGGAAATTATCTGTAATGGAAGTAGGGGATGGAAATTATCTGTAATGGAAGTAGGGGATGGAAATTATCTGAAATGGAAGTAGGGGATTGAAATTATCTGTAATGGAAGTAGGGGATGGAAATTATCTGTAATGGAAGTAGGGGATGGAAATTATCTAATGGAAGTAGGGGATGGAAATTATCTGTAATGGAAGTAGGGGATGGAACTTATCTGTAATGGAAGTAGGGGATGGAAATTGTCTGTAATGGAAGTAGGGAATGGAAATTATCTGTAATGGAAGTAGGGGATGGAAATTATCTGGAATGGAAGTAGGGGATGGAAATTATCTGTAATGGAAGTAGGGGATGGAAATTATCTGTAATGGAAGTAAGGGATGGAAATTATCTGTAATGGAAGTAGGGGATGGAAATTATCTGTAATGGAAGTAGGGGATGGAAATTATCTGTAATGGAAGTAGGGGATGGAAATTATCTGTAATGGAAGTAGGGGATGGAAATTTTCTGTAATGGAAGTAGGGGATGGAAATTATCTGTAATGGAAGTAGGGGATGGAACTTATCTGTAATGGAAGTAGGGGATGGAAATTATCTGTAATGGAAGTAGGGGATGGAAATTGTCTGTAATGGAAGTAGGGGATGGAAATTATCTGTAATGGAAGTAGGGGATGGAAATTATCTGTAATGGAAGTAGGGGATGGAAATTGTCTGTAATGGAAGTAGGGGATGGAAATTATCTGTAATGGAAGTAGGGGATGGAAATTATCTGACATGGAAGTAGGGGATGGAAATTATCTGTAATGGAAGTAGGGGATGGAAATTATCTGTAATGGAAGTAAGGGATTGAAATTATCTGTAATGGAAGTAGGGATGGAAATTATCTGTAATGGAAGTAGGGGATGGAAATTATCTGTAATGGAAGTAGGGGATGGAAATTATCTGTAATGGAAGTAGGGGATGGAAATTGTCTGTAATGGAAGTAGGGGATGGAAATTGTCTGTAATGGAAGTAGGGGATGGAAATTATCTGTAATGGAAGTAGGGGATGGAAATTATCTGAGATGGAAGTAGGGGATGGAACTTATCTGTAATGGAAGTAGGGGATGGAAATTATCTGTAATGGAAGTAGGGGATGGAAATTGTCTGTAATGGAAGTAGGGGATGGAAATTATCTGAGATGGAAGTAAGGGATGGAAATTATCTGTAATGGAAGTAGGGGATGGAAATTGTCTGTAATGGAAGTAGGGGATGGAAATTATCTGAGATGGAAGTAAGGGATGGAATTTATCTGTAATGGAAGTAGGGGATGTACATTATCTGTAATGGAAGTAGGGGATGTACATTATCTGTAATGGAAGTAGGGGATGGAAATTATCTGTAATGAAAGTAGGGGATGGAAATTATCTGTAATGGAAGTAGGGGATGGAACTTATCTGAGATGGAAGTAAGGGATGTACCTTATCTGAGATGGAAGTAGGGGATGGAAATTATCTGAGATGGAAGAAAGGGATGGAAATTATCTGTAATGGAAGTAGGGGATGGAAATTATCTGTAATGAAAGTAGGGGATGGAAATTTCTGTAATGGAAGTAGGGGATGGAAATTATCTGTAATGGAAGTAGGGGATGTGCATTATCTGAGATGGAAGTAGGGGATGGAATGCATCTAATGGAAGTAGGGGGTGGAAATTATGTAATGGAAGTAGGGGATGGAAATTATCTGTAATGGAAGTAGGGGATGGAAATTATCTGTAATGGAAGTAGGGGATGGAAATTATCTGAGATGGAAGTAGGGGATGGAAATTATCTGTAATGGAAGAAGGGGATGGAAATTATCTGTAATGGAAGTAGGGGATGTGCATTATCTGAGATGGAAGTAGGGGATGGAATTCATCTGTAATGGAAGTAGGGGATGGAAATTATGTAATGGAAGTAGGGGATGCAAATTATCTGAGATGGAAGAGTAGAGGATATAAATTATCTGTAATGGAAGAGTAGGGGATGGAAATTTGATTATTTTTTTTGTTCATGTTTAATCTGGTAGCCTAGTTAAGAGTATTCAGAGAAAAGCACCTTCTCTTGAATGTGTGGTAGTTGACTTTCAATTTTTCTCTCAAATTTGATCACAGCAATACCCATTTGTTGCTGGTATTTCTTAATGTTACTGAAGATCAACTGGCATAGTATTTGCTTCATGTGTTATTTTTTTTATAAATTGATTACCATTTAAAATACTAGAGAGGCTGTTTAATGAGTCAAAATTGAGTTGGGTACAATCTGATAATCCAGAGCTGATTTTGGTTGATGTGGGTTAATGTGGGTTACAAGGTTAGGGCTATTTTATCATCAAATGCCTATTTTAATGCATTTAAAAGACATCAATTGTGAACTTTAAGTTATGTCATCTCTCTGTTGCCCAAGAAGTGGAATTGGTGTTAATTTAGTTGTCATCAATCTGCCAGGACAAGCAGTACCATTTGACTCGGCCATCATGACTCCCAAGATCAATAGATTTAT
The DNA here is from genome assembly GCF_902652985.1 of Pecten maximus. Classification (NCBI taxonomy): domain Eukaryota; kingdom Metazoa; phylum Mollusca; class Bivalvia; order Pectinida; family Pectinidae; genus Pecten; species Pecten maximus. The sequence continues at coordinate 28,661,431 of NC_047019.1, forward strand.
TGGTGTCTTCTGATAGGCAGCTGGGGTGCGGGCTGATTGTCATCTAATTCAGAGTACTTTATACTAAAAAATGTGACTTTAACTTTAGAATTAATGTCTCTCATTTTCTTGAGACATCCCTTATGAATTTGCAGCATGATCACAGCATAGATGCAGTATGAATGCAGCATGGAATTGCAGCATGAATGAAGCATGACTGCAGCATGGTGCCTAATTTACCTCACTATATATTCTTACTAGTTAAAGCATGATTGCAGCATGTTTCAATTATGCAAATTATGCTGGGATCATGCTGCATTTATGCTTTAAGGAAGCATGGCCGCAGCATGATCCCAGCATGGTCTGTGAAGCATGATCCCAGCATGGTCTGCAGCATGATGCCAGCATGGTTTGCAGCATGATGCCAGCATGGTCTGCAGCATGATCCCAGCATGGTCTGCAGCATGATCCCAGCATGGTCTGCAGCATGATCCCAGCATGTTTCAATTATGCAAATTATGCTGGGATCATGCTTCAATCATGCTTCATGGCAGCATGGTTTACAAAATCAATGAAAATCATGCAATAAAAACTTGAAGAATAATTTTGTATTACATTTTATTTGGTAATTAACATGGTATAAAACTTTTCATACAGGCTGTTTTTTCTAGTTCAAACATTTAAAACTTATCAATGAAATGAGAATGTGACAAAACAAATTTTAATTCTAATTTACCCATGGTACTTATTTTATTTGCCTCTTATATTCTTTTTCTCAAAACTTCCATCACATACACAACACAGCTATCTTTTTCTAGTACAATTTTCAAATACAACTAATATCAATTCATCCTAGCTAGAAGTGGTTTGTTTCAACAAAAATAGTCAGCAAGATATACAAGTTCAATGTCAGTACATACTACAGTATGTATTTATAATTCTGTTATTTTTTTCTAAAATAGTAGGAAAATAGTACAAAATAATATTTTCCAGCAGAGTTATAGTAGGATATGTATACATTTTGTCACCGACGCACAAGACTGATTTCAGACAGTATACGTAGTTTCCTCGAAGTAGCCCAGATGTACTGGAAACTGTTTTCATGTGTGTCCGTGAACTTAAAATAAACAAAAACAAGCAACAGTCGAAGACTTCTTCTATCGAATTTAACATTATTTCTAATAAACTGTGAAAAGATTATCATAATTTTGGAATCAATTCTAAATACTGACTAAATGAAATGTTGATTGACAATTTGAACAATGGTGTGTTGTTTGATGTAGCACGTACTGTAGTGATATATCTCTGTCACTGTCCCTGGGGATTTCAATACAACCAAGCTTGAGACGACTATATTATATTTTTTGCTAGTACAACAAATAACTAACAAGGATTTTTAGATTATATACATGATTTTTGTTTGTATATATATGAATGTTTACACTTTTATTATGAAAGGAAATGTTGTATACCTCGACAGATAACATATCTCGAATAATCTTAATTAATGTGAAACATAAACTTCTTAATTTCTCTTCATCCTTTCTGCTTTGTGTTAAGTCAATGCCATCAATTTGGACCACAATGCATGCGGTGTTCCTCATTCCAGAATGTACTGCATGAAGACTCAGTCTCTGTTGGAAGAAAGAAAGACTTTTAGAATATTCTTTTATTTCAAAATTAGAATAATTGTCAAGTTTTTGAAGATAATGTATGTATTTAACTGATGTACTTTTCATGATCACTTTGCTATCATTTTCATTATGTTTGCTTTGGAAGCCTTTTTATCAAGAAAATTTAAGCCAGCCACACAAAGCTACAAAATAAAACTTGCCAGGATGACTTAATTATTAATTAAATCAAGCTACTCCCGAATTCTCCATCAGTTCATATCAATGTGAAACTGCAATATACTATACATAAAACAATGTTACTTACTTATAATTCATCTTAATTCACCTATTTCATTTAATCGTTTCAATTTGATGCAATAATCTGCAAACATCGATCCTCAAAAGAATGTGGAGGTAAAGATCTTTCACGAAACGTTTCATTATCCAAAACACAAATTTTCCTCACCATTGTTTGTGAATACGTATGTACGTCATAATCATAACAAGGGTTGTGTGAGTGGGGAAAAAATGCAATTTAAGTCGGGCCGAAGATCGTTAATAATAAATAAATGAAATTGAAAACTTACGATTGTAACACATGGATCGGTACTGCGTTTCCTTCGGCCGTGTAATCTGTGATAAATTAATCATCAAAACCCTGAAAAATAAATAATTAGGTATTATTGATATGAATAGATCTATATCAAATTCATCGTCGTATAATGTGAAACAGAGACTTGTATATCAGATGTCAGAACGTGAAGAAGATTATATAATTAAAACTTACCCTGTCTCGTAACGATGTTTGTCGGTAAAAATATGCATCGGTCGTCAAAAACAACGAGAAAGCTGATATTCATTCGTCGGTAACTTGAAGTAAGTCGATCTTCTTCAGTAAGACGGAAACAAACTTCGTTTTTAGGCTATCGTCGTGTTTGTTTATACTTTTCTTCTGGAAATAAACATCCGGTGAATTCAAACATGGCTATCAGACTTCCCGCTAAACTCGTGTGTGTTGCATCATGGGATAAATATTTTACTGCCAGAGATTAACACGATTCATTTTTACTTGTGCGTGTTTTTTATTCTAAATCATAAACTTCTATTGTGTCATACTTTTAAGATAAATATTACAGTATTTAATACTTGCATCGTGCACATTTAGATCGCACGAGCTCGAGGAGCACTCTCGTCACATCTCGGGAGCAAGGTAAACAAACGAGGTCATAGGTGAACCGAACGATAAACATGTAATCTGACCAGAGGTTTTGGCCTCGTCTGTCATACGCCTATTGTTTAATATGGATGTATTTTCAGACGAGGAACCGACCAATGCACGTTTTCTTTTTATGTTCACGATTTCAAATAATTCAGATTAAAGTATGGGAATATATCGTCTGTTGTTAGTAAACTCATGTCGAGGTCGAGATCATCACAGCGCTTAACTTCAATATACGTTTTACAAGGAAGCGTCCGAGTGACAACATAAGTTCGACACATGTTTATTGGAGTTTATAGCGATGAATGTTGTGTCAAACACGAGGTGATTTCGTATGCTATTATCAGATGTAATCTTAACACCGCATATATCCAGAAAGTATGCGATACAAAGACAAAGAGCAGGTGATTCTAATCTTATTTGATTGAATTAAAAGCGATATTCCAAGCACATGTGTAACTGTTGGTAGAGTGACACCGATTTTGTTTTGGCGAACATGTTACATGTATGGCTACCTGGTAGTAAGCTGGTGCATGGTAAATGCCAACGTCTTGGTTTATGTCAGTGTTTGGATAAAGTGACTGATTCTATCTCCGATAAAAAGTGTATAATCGAAGCAAAAGTCAATATACTGGTTCTTCAAAAAACGATCTAAACTCTGAAAATTTGAATGAAATTTTTATAGGGATGAGTTTTAAGTCGTCACACGAATGTACTAACTTGCAACATTCATCAATGTTTAAGTTAATTCCTTCTGAGATAGAACTACAAGTGAAAGCTGACAAAATATCACATTTAAAAGCTGTGAACCGTTATACTAACAAAGAACATACTTATAAACGAAATATTTAATTAAAATAATTGTTATTGAATTTTAAATAAATATGTGTGGTACTGATCAAGTATAAAAAGGAAATTCTGCAACACAAACATGTTTTTAAAAATTATTTTGTTATCACCATTGATACCTGGAAATTTTCTATATTTTATCTAAAATTAAAAAAAAAGATACTAAAATATCTAATACCAACTTTTGTTAATTTTCTGTATCTTATTTTATTAATTAATAATTGTTTAGGTTAATCTTGGTACCTGGGAAATTTGGTCCTAGATTTTGGATCCTCGCTTGGACCTACATTTCACCCACAGAAATTTTGTGATGTCCGAACAAAGGAATGCCCTTTTAAGCTAATACAGAATGGCCAAGCATATACACATTTCAACTTCAACAGTCATGTTAATACATGAAAGAATGGTGCAGTTCATTAAATTAACTAAGTTAATACAGCATAATTGCAGCATGGTACAGTTTGTATCTAAAATGGCAAAGTTAATACAGCATGGTTGCAGCATGGTACAGATCCTATCTAAAATGCCAAAGTTATTGCAGCATGGTTGCAGCATGATGCATTTCATATGATAAATTTACTAAGTCCACACAGCATGATTGCAGCATGATATAATTCGATATCCAAACTGGCAAAGTTATTGCAGCATGGTTGCAGCATGGTACATATCCTGTCTAAAATGACAAAGTTATTGCAGCATGGTTGCAGCATGATAGAGTTCAGATATTCAATTACCTCAATTTTTAAAGCATGGTTGCAGTACATGCTGTACAGAAGCATGGTACCATGCTGCTATGCAGCACATGCTGCAATCATGCTGTGAAACTAGCAGCATGATGCCAGCATAAAAGCAGCATGATTGCAGCATATGCTGCATTGCAGTCCATGCTGCAAATTGATAAGGGATTTACTATGTCACATTGTGATTTTGGTAATTATTAGATCAGACGTTTTATGCATTATAAATATCTTGTGTTTAAAGATACTTTGATTTAGATATCATAGGAGAAATTACGGTATAATAATTCTTTCTACACTGGGAGTTGAATCATTTAGAAACCTGGAAAACATACTGTTGATATTTATTGATGTTTAGCTAAATAAACAGTATATTCCAGGCCCCAGTCTCATCAACATTCTTTGACACTTGATTTCCATATAAAAACATTATTTGACTGAAGGAAACTTTCTTGACTAAGATGTTTTTTTTAATCCAGAAATTAAAGAAAAATAATCCTTAAAAAAAGGAACATTTATAAGATCAGAGTCATTTTGTAACTTGGCCCTACGTAGACCTACAAACCAGGCCCTTTAAAGGACTACAGGTTTCCTACCCTTCTGTCTAGTAACGTAGACCTACAAACCAGGCCCTTTAAAGGACTACAGGTTTCCTACCCTTCTGTCTAGTAACGTAGACCTACAAACCAGGCCCTTTAAAGGACTACAGGTTTCCTACCCTTCTGTCTAGTAACGTAGACCTACAAACCAGGCCCTTTAAAGGACTACAGGTTTCCTACCCTTTTGTCTGTCTGTGTCCGTCTACTCAGTTTTATGCACTTTATCGGCCATGCTTCAAGGTTAAAATTGTGGGTGAGAGTTTGTATGAAACTTCAATATGAGCAGCTACAGATCAAAATCAAGTTTCTGGGTTTTTCGGTCAAGGTCACTTGTATTTAGCAGGTATTGTAACATGTATTGCTTTAGCAATATTAATACCCAGCTTTCTTGTTAACCATGCTGACCCTGTATATTCTGTAAACCTGTATTAACCAGATATTGTATGATTTGTAAACCTGTATAAACAAGACCCTGTATAATCTGCAAACTTGTATATACCACACCCTGTATAATCTTTAAACCTGTATAAAGCATTAATTACTCTGCATAGAATTTAAACTTGTGTAAACCATGCCCTGTATAACCCTTAAAGCTTTATAAACAAGACCCTGTATAATCTGTAAACCTGTATAGACAAATTCTTCTATTGAAGAATTTTTGGGTAATTTCTTATTTAAAGAGAGCATATTTATTTCATCAGATCTGTTTTATATATTGGGTATTTGTGGAATTTGTATTCAAATCAATGATTATTAGTCAAATGTAATTGTTACATGGATCTTTTATGTTCCTTAACATCTACATAGAGAGCTTACCAAGTCTCCATTGAATGAGCTAGACAGTACAAATTACATTTTAGCTGTACATCAAACAGAATTTAGGCTTTATGGCTCTTGAATGGAAGCAATTCTATTTTGCTGAAAATAACAGATTTCCCCAGAGGTTTGATGCCAGTATTTGTAAATTTGTTTCGTATTAAAAAATGAAATGAAAGAAATAAGATTCTATAGAATTAAGTAAAACCTAGTTGATTTGAATTTGGATAAAAGTCAAATATTCTGAAGTCTATAGCTTGATGCCATCCTAAGGTTTTCTAAAGGGATTGTGTTTTTACATCTTTGAAGGTCTACAAGAAACTTACCTTAATGTTTCTTGTGCACAGTAATTGTGAGATGTATGCATGGGTCAAAGGTCAACTAGATGCATTAGTAGGTCAAGTTAGTCAAAGGTGGTTGATCTGTTTTATACTTAAAGATTGGAGTCTAAAGGTTAAACGTAATAGTTGTACTTCATACAAGAGTTCATGGTCAAAGTTCATAAGTCTTAAATGCAGCTCAGTACAGCCTCTTGCTCCTTGTGTTTACTGGTAAAAGGTAAACCTATCTTAACCTTTTGCCACTTTGAGTCTTAGGATCAAAGTTGAATTTTTTTTTAGCTCTTTGCCATTTCCTTTGATGTGTCTGGTACATATGATGTTGTGTCTATGGTTCAAAGGTCATCCTAGTTCAGCTTCTGTTAATCTTCATATGATGTTGTATCTCTGGGTCAAAGGTCATCTTTGTTCAGCTTCTGTTAACATTAATTTGATGTTAAATTGTTTCTCTGTGTCAAAGGTCATCATACGTCATCATCTTCTGTTAATCTTCATATGATATGTCTCTGGGTCAAAGGTCATCCTAGTTCAGCTTCTGTTAATCTTTATATGATGTTATGTCTCTGGGTCAAAGGTCATCCTAGTTCAGCTTCTGTTAATTTTCATATGATGTTATATGTCTCTGGGTCAAAGGTCATCCTAGTATTGCTTCTGTTAATATTCGTTTGATGTTATATCTCTGGGTCAAAGGTCATCCTAGTTCAGCTTAAATCTTCGTTTGGAGATGAGTATTTAAGATAGTGTTTTTGTGTTTTAAGGCCATTCTCATCTTGCAGTTGTACTTTGTGTGATGTTCTCTTTGTTTGTTGAGTTGATTACATTCTGCATCAATTTATAAGTAAATTAAACCTAATACTGTGACACTCAGTCAGCCATATATAAAGACCAATATCCTGTCATATTCTCCTCAGGATAATTACAAGAACATGTACCGTATTTACAAGTGCAGCTTTAATTTCACATCCAATATAAAAGTGGAACTAACATTGACTTGGTTAGTGTTTCAAAATGAAATTCAATTTCAAATTGAAACTGTCAAGCATCTGTAAAACTGCTAGCATAATTGTCCAGGTATTTGGGCTATAGCAAATAAATTGTTGTGCATACTTGATGGAATATCATTGGCTGCTGGGATATAGTAGACTTTTATGTTCCGGGTGATCAGATAAGGAAAAGATTTGGGACTGATAATGATATTACAGGGAAGCAACTGAAGGGTACTGGAGTATATGGCCTGTCATATGTCAAGTTCAAATTCTTACAAAATAAGTAGAGGTGTTGGTTCATATATACCTTACAAATAGTGGTGTTGGTTCATATATACCTTACAAATAGTGGTGTTGGTTCATATATACCTTACAAATAGTGGTGTTGGTTAATATATACCTTACAAATAGTGGTGTTGGTTCATATATACCTTACAAATAGTGGTGTTGGTTCATATATACCTTACAAATAGTGGTGTTGGTTCATATATACCTTACAAATAGTGGTGTTGGTTCATATATACCGTACAAATAGTGGTGTTGGTTCATATATACCTTACAAATAGTGGTGTTGGTTCATATATACCGTACAAATAGTGGTGTTGGTTCATATATACCTTACAAATAGTGGTGTTGGTTAATATATACCGTACAAATAGTGGTGTTGGTTCATATATACCTTACAAATAGTGGTGTTGGTTAATATATACTTTACAAATAGTGGTGTTGGTTAATATATACCTTACAAATAGTGGTGTTGGTTCATATATACCTTACAAATAGTGGTGTTGGTTAATATATACCTTACAAATAGTGGTGTTGGTTAATATATACCTTACAAATAGTGGTGTTGGTTCACATATACCTTACAAATAGTGGTGTTGGTTCATATATACCGTACAAATAGTGGTGTTGGTTCATATATACCTTACAAATAGTGGTGTTGGTTCATATATACAGTCAAACCTGCTCTAACGACCCCCTGTATATAACGACTGCCTGTCTATAATGACCGGTTTTAAGATTCCCCGTGAGATTTTACTATATAACGACCCTCTGTATAGCGACTACCTGTCTAATGTGGCTAACGACCGGTGATTTCGGAACGGCGGTCGCTAATTTGTTTTCTATAGCGACCGATTTCTGTCAGCCATCTTCTGCTCTCGGCAGTCATCCCTCATAAAATCCCCGGAAAATTCAGACACATCGACTCTGGCTTGATTATACAAACAAAAGACCCCTACCACCTGTTAGCCTATAATTACTGTAGCTGCCCTGGCCTGGGGCTCGGTAAGAGGGTCGGGTCACCATGCGTGTCGGTATTACATTGCAACTGTGCACAGGTGGCTTCATTTGACACGGTCAGTTAATTGTGTGATTACAACTAGGATACATCACTTCAATAACAAACACTGGTCATATCTGTCAACAAGATTTACTCACATGAAAGCCAATAATGCCTTTCTTAATCGTAGCTGTCGGTACTAGCGTTTGTACTGCCGCCATCTTTAATTAGTCAATACTAATAAAAAGTCGTAAACTGACACAAATATCCGGATTTCAATTTGGGTCAGAAAAAAAAATATTTTGGTTTTAAGAGGTAAGACTATAACACAAAATAATTAGTAGTAACACAAATATAATTAATTTATTAATTATTGTGTATTCTTTTTCTTTATTTTTGAAAGAAAGGGAGATAATTTGATAGATACATATAGCATTATTTCAGAACAAAATATTTTTAAAAAAATTATCCATAAGACCATTTTGAGTTATATTTTGTGTTTGGGTCCACAAATCATTAAATATCAAACCCTTCAGATTTATAAAGTTTATGCATTTATTTAACTTCTGACTGGTCTTCTGAATGCCCTGTTCAATGACAATTTATTTATGGCAGGTTTAAGTAAATTGGTTGGTGCAATAATTTTGACCTGTCTATAAAGGCAACCTGTCTGGTGTTGGTTCATATATACCTTACAAATAGTGGTGTTGGTTCATATATACCTTACAAATAGTGGTGTTGGTTCATATATACCTTACAAATAGTGGTGTTGGTTCATATATACCTTACAAATAGTGGTGTTGGTTCATATATACCTTACAAATAGTGGTGTTGGTTCATATATACCTTACAAATAGTGGTGTTGGTTCATATATACCTTACAAATAGTGGTGTTGGTTCATATATACTTTACAAATAGTGGTGTTGGTTCATATATACTTTACAAATAGTGGTGTTGGTTCATATATACCTTACAAATAGAGGAGTTGGTTCATACATACCTTACAAATAGTGGTGTTGGTTCATGTATACCTTACAAATAGTGGTGTTGGTTCATATATACCGTACAAATAGTGGTGTTGGTTCATATATACCGTACAAATAGTGGTGTTGGTTCATATATACCTTACAAATAGAGGTGTTGGTTTATATATACCGTACAAATAGTGGTGTTGGTTCATATATACCGTACAAATAGTGGTGTTGGTTCATATATACCTTACAAATAGAGGTGTTGGTTCATATATACCTTACAAATAGGTCGAGGCGTTAAATTTGTTTATATATACCTTGTAAATGCAGGTGTTGGTTCATATACATGCATATTTCATGTTTTTTGTTTAAATTATCCAAATATCCAGGAAATTATTCATTATATTGTTGATGCAATACTCCCTTTCTACATTTTAACGTTTCCCTCCCTCATAATATTCTTACATTTTTGCCTTCCTCCATCATTGTTATTTGAACATTTACCCTACCCTGTTTTAAATTTTGATTTCCCCAATTTGTTTTAGAATTTCAACACTTAATACCTTGACCTAGAATCGCTAACAAGTCTTGGAAAAAATAGCAGTAGGATACATTTATATATTAATTATTCAGAATATAAAGTATCGGCTATTATTAAAATGTATATAGGTCTAATACATGTACGTCACTTGTTTAACATTTGTACAGTCTGTAACATCCTAAGTGTGACAGGAAAAACCAGATTATTGTGGAGACCCCCATCTGGAAATGAACAGGGTTTCCTGGTGTGATAACTTAAGGGTCTCTAAAACCAAAGGAGCCAAACAAGTAACCGTGGTCATATAAGGATGGATGTCTGGAGGATATTAAAGCACAGAAGCAAAGATTAGAGATAAGGGAAAAGATAAAGATCCAAGTGTTCTAATGTGGACAGCACCAGATCTACTTTAAGTCACTCCACTACCCTATGTAGAAGACGTCAAACTTCTGACTCTGCAGGTGCCCCACTTTTAGGCCTCCAACAATTAACGTGCAGTGGAATTGCACCATACATTATCTTTGGGCTCACAGATGACCCATAACCAGAGGACATTGTCCAAACCACTGTCAATTCTACTAGGGGATCGAGACACGCCCACAATTTGTCATCACATAATTACTCTATGCAATGAAATACAATAGGAAGATATAGTTTCTACATGTCCTCACTGAAACTTATCACTAATCCATTCAAAACAAGATTAAAAAAGATTGAATTCTTATATTGCATTTATGATTAGAGTAAAATGTTCCTCAGACAAACAGGCGCAATACAAATTTGTGCATACTGTGAATTAAATTGAAATCTCCAAATTTGGCTCAATCTTTTGGTATAAGAAACGATTTCCTTATTTCTGTGGAATTTGTTATAATGAAGTTTACTGTATTAAGTCTGCACTGTGTCTACTGAACAATTTGCAGGAGGCAATGTAACTAAGGCATTCAAGCAACAATAAACAGACTTTTGAAGAGAAAGAACTGTGAAATGTTATATGTTAGAGTTATATAGAGAACTTTTAAAGTACTCACACTTGGCACAAAATCAATTTGGTGTCGATGACACAGTGCCAAGAACATAGTTAAAATAGTTTGTCGTTGCTGAAGAACTTAAGAAACTCGTGGAACTAGGTACAATACTTGCTCAACGATTGTGATTTGCGTCGTGTGATTAATAGCGTCCAGGCGGCAAGTGAAAAGGACGTCCTAAAATAGATTCCTGACGTCAAAGTCGTTTGTGTGGCAGCTATACTCCAAGGAGAATTTTCAGTGTGCTGAAGTGTTCCACAGCACTGACTAGAAACTGTACACGTACTACCAAGGGGACAAATCTGTCTTGTGTAAAAATGTCAAATGTGTATCTGACAGCAGGTGCTTGGATCTTGGGTTGTCGTGGAACAATGTTGTTGGATAATGTCAATCTGTGTCCTTCCCGTTATTTCTCCCAGTGGTTGTCAGTGTAAGATACACAATTATTTCTCTCAATTTTTTTAGCTTTTAATAAAGGAACAGATTAAAAAATTGAAATGTCAATTGGTACATATATATCATTGAATAAAAAAAAAAAAGTGTATTGCAATTATTTCAATAAGAGATGGGGATAAACAGGATTTGTTTTATTGTTTTCCCCTTCAAATAATCACCTTTCATTCTGCTCAGATATTGACCCAGCTGTGGTCATAGACCTTTGTTCTACTTTATCACAGTTAATGATTGCAGTTAAATGCCGTGGAAGGAGTATGTCGTAACAATTTTAAGACAGTTCTCTGTCAACTGGATATATATTTAAATTGCGCAGTTCCCTGCTGACTGGACCCTTTCTGAAGCAGTTAACATGAAAAATATGACAGGCATTTTTGAGTTTATGCCTGCAATGTTTGCCAATTCACCTGTTTTACACCTGAGTTTATGAATGTCTACCTGTGTGATAGAGACAAGATGGCCGAGACAGTTGTTATCAGGTTGGCCTTTCATTGATCGTGATTTTCTTGTTCACTGTCCACTCACGTCAGGTCAGCATGTCTTTATTAGGAGCATTAAGATTTGCCTAAAGGTCACTCTAATGTCAAAATCAATCAATGCTTAACAATGCAAGTTGACAACCTTAAATGTGATTTTAAAACAATCATTTAGGTAGAGCATCCCACTACATATTCTATGGTGTAGTGTAATATATATATGTAGAGGTACCACGGTAAATCTTTCTACCTTTTTGTTTTGACAGTTTATTATATATTTTAGATCCAAAAATTCACAGTATTCTGAAATTTAACCAAATGGGATGGAATTGTGAAACTTATAAGGTACAACACAAATATGTTGTTATTACTATGTTTATAAATATTTCGTTCTGTCATTTTGTCAGAAAAGCAATCTATCAGATTGTTTTTGAAAATAAAGTTCCGTTAGAATCCACTGGGTATACAATCAATATTTTAATGGATGTTGCATGCATATCAAGTTTATCATCAGTTCTAGTGTTGCATCATTAAATTTTGTGTATCTTTAAAATATGTCATCAGTTCTTGTGTACTGTTTAAATGTGTTATCAGTTTTTGTGAACTTTTCAAATGTGTCATCAAGCAGTTCTTGTGTACTGTTCACATGTGTCATCAGTTTTTGTGAACCTTTCAAATGTGTCATCAAGCAGTTCTTGTGTACTCTTCAAATGTGTCATTAGTTTTTGTCAAATGAATCAGTGGTTTTTGTATATTTTCCTGGTGTGTCATGCAGTTCTGCACCATGTTTTGTTGACCTTCCAATACAATTAAATTGTGTGTACCATTCAAATTATTGGGGGCCGCGGTGGCCGAGTGGTTAAGGTGTCCCAACACTTTATCACTAGCCATCCACCTCTGGGTTGCGAGTTTCGAAACCTACGTAGGGCAGTTGCCAGGTACTGACCGTAGGCTGGTGGTTTTTCTCTGGGTACTCTGGCTTTCCTCCACCTCCAAACCTGGCACGTCCTTAAATGACCCTGGCTGTTAATAGGACGTTAAACAAAAACAAACCAAACCAACCATTCAAATGTGATATCAATTCTTGTGTATCTTTCAAATGTGTCATCACTCATATATATATAACTGATATAAAACCGAATTCTGAATAATAAAATCATGTAAAAGGGTTGATCTTTAATTACAGTAATGCTGTATATATTCATAACACCACTGAGCAGTGTCACATCAGTTTTTGGTAGGGTCTGTTGAGAATACCCAAAAAGTGTGTCCGACTCACTGGATTGAAGCCTCTAACAGGCCAACGTCCGCGTCCTAATCCACGCCTTAATTAAGACTTTATTGGTCTGGTATAGTGATTAACAAAGTAGATTTAATTTGTGTTGTGGTTTAATTATCTTACAGTTTGGTTTACGTTCTCATTGGCACATTTGGTGTGTATAATGCTTGAAGTATTTGATGTCGTGTGTATTCAAGTTCGGATTCCATCATGAGACGTTGAGCCGTTTGTTTTACGGCCTTGGTAGTGACGAGATTTGCCTGGGAACTGTTTTATTACTGACAACTATCGTGGTTATAATGTTCCTGTTTGTTATCCTCAGATGCACTGCTCCAAACCCTGACCATCTTAAATGTTAGCTTGATTTTCGTTCTGAAAAATCTTAATTACACATCAAGTGTGGAAGATATTTTCAGATATTTCTGCATTGTTGGGACATTTAAGACACCGGTGTTGTTAGAGAATCTGTTAAGACACCTCCAATATCAGAGTCTGAACATGCATGTCAGTCAAAGGCACCTGTGATATTAGACTATGCAGATCTATCTATATTCAGAGATCCTTAAGACACATCTAAATTCAGTCATTAAAGATACTGTGCCCTGCAATGTTGCACTGTGTCCTGCAATGTTGCACTGTACCTTGCAATGTTGGAATATGAAGAGTTTTTATATTGACAGCAAACCTTTAAGACACCTGTATATTGTCAAAATGTTGGGGACAGCTCTAACTTATGATATTAGATTGCTTATTACTATCTTGCGTGTTAAAGGTATAGGAACCTAACATTATTTTAATTTTTTTTTTTCAGGGGGGGTAATTCAAATGTAAAGCATTAAATTTTAAATGATTAAAAGTGAAATCAATTCAAATTTGAAAAAAAATCAGAAATATCATCCAGGATTTTTCATCAAATTCTAAATCAGCCAAATAAATGCATGATTCTATTGGCAAGAGCTTCAAACTACTTTTTAAAAAAGAATGCTCTTGTGAATGTGAAAGTTACTTGACATGCTTACATATTTAGTAATTGAATTTGCCACTGCTTGGACTGAATTTCTGTTGAGTTCTCAGAAACATAATACCAAAGACTTTTAACAGTGCTACCTACAATTCAAAAAACAGTGTGCAGGCTTCTTTATTGGGCGTTTTCTTGACTGTAGTGTGTATATCCATAAGTGGTCGAAAACAATGTCTAACTCACAAGCATCCTTAATGATTCCAAGGTTTGTCTTAGGATTAACGGGGGCATTGTTGTGAAGCTCTCCTATCGGAATCCAATTTCACTGGCTCGTGTTACTGCCACTTCATTACTGTGTGACCAGTGTCGATGGACAGCTACAAACCAGAGATGTTTCTCCCAGATTGGCAACTTAGCATTCAATTAAAGGCTTTGATCGTAGGCCCCGGCTGTACATTTTCCAAGGACTACCTCGGAAAAACCATGGAAATCATTGACCTCGGAGTATTGAAACCTGGTTTCCATGTTTTTTCCGAGTTTTAAAAAACGAATGAAAGAGATTCAAGAAAGTAATAATCTCGGAAATACCTCGGAATTGAGAATGAAAACTCGGACATGACCTCGGCTTTCTGAACGCTACCTCGGACATGACCTCGGCTTTCAGACCGCTACCTCGGACATGACCTCGGCTTTCAGAACGCTACCTCGGACATGACCTCGGCTTTCAGAACGCTACCTCGGCTTTTGGAATGCTACCTCGGACATGACCTCGGCTTAACAGAACAACACTACTACCTTGGACAATTCTTGGGGTAACCTCGGAAATACCTTGGACATGACCTCGGAAGTGAATTGAGAATTCAAAAGAAATATTAGATAATTCAGTACTCTCAGTGCACAGTGGTCCTCCCCTTCCAGTTTTAGCACCACATGATGTTTGTTGTTGTCTTGTACAAATATATCAATAATAAATCTGGAAATTAAAGATTAAAAACACGGTTTTCAGGTGAAAAGTTTGGAACAATAAAAAGGCGAAAGTCTATTATAAAACAATTATTCTTATTGCTGTTATTTTATTAATTCAGAAAACTAGTGGTGTTCTGATAGTCAAAAATCGACCACTTCAACAAAAATTAGAGTCATCACTTATTTTGAGAAAAGGAAAGTATACTCTTAAATCAAGATAACTAGATTTTGACTATTGTACGAAAATACTGCATAACAGCACCTTGTCAAAATGGCAGATGATAAATGAAGTCCAAAGTGCTATATGAAATGCTATAAATTACATGTTCTTAAAGTAGTGAAGATATATACTATTTGGATTGATCAATTAATTGTTCACTGTATTCCTTTCAATAATTGATTGTTAATTTGCTTTCCTCCCAACACTACAGAAAACTGTTCATGAACTATAAAACCAGCTAATTTTCCTCATCGGCATCGGCTTGGCTTGAGGAGGTCAGCAAGCTCCCGGTTGATGTGTGACTCCTTCCTGACACCATAGAGTTCAGCAACCACATCTAAAACACAAAGAAATGGAAAATGGAGAGGTTTTATTTAAAATCTTTAATTTAGAGTATGTGTGGCCCTTTTCAGAGGCCCCATTGACCTATGAATATTTACATTCCTTTAAAATATTATGAAACGAGTTTGATTTTGGAATCAAATGCAATTCAATTGTTTGTTTTTAGGGGCTTAACATCCTTGCAAGTTATAGTCATATGAAGACAGGTGTCAAGAAAATATGTCAAGACAGATGTCATGGACTGAGTGCAATGACATTACTGACTTCATTCATTTCACTGAGCATAAAAACCAATTACCATACAGAAGTTGTAATTTTTCTCTGTCCTCAATCCGGGGCTTTGCTGGAGTGCTTCTGTTTGGCGCTTTCCCAGTCAGGCTCCTCCCTACATATTCCTCTCTTTTGAACAGCCTTAAAAACAAACGCTTTCCTGCCTTTGAATAATCATCTATGCCTTGGCATAGTGACTTCAATTGTTCCTGTTAAAGAGAAAAAAAAAAAAAAAAAAAAAAATAGGGTATTCCATTTATTTATCTATATAGTATGTACAGTAAATTCAAACTTGAACCTTCGAGACAACATATATTACATACATTAATATAAATTAGATAAATCATTAAGTAAAGGCAATTTTAGATGTGTGCTATAACCTGGCCTTGAACTCATAATCTATGACATATACAGGCCTACCAAAAATACATTAAACCTTCAGCTTAACTCGCTATACAATTTTATACCTTCACAGTTCTGTTAGGTCTTGGTTGAGAAGCAGTCATTTACCAGTTACCTTTAGAAATATTTTAGCATATTTAGCCCATGTGACATTCTGATGTCCTTAGTGCAAGTAAGCTATAATGGTTGAAATGTGGCCATAAAATCCAATGTTTCCCTAAATATTACAAATAAAAATTAAAATTAAAGTTACAATATTGTCTACTGTCATTACCTTGGTGTAGGACATCTGGCCAGTAGTTGTAGTTGTGTCCAGGCTTGTTGGTCTATTTTCTAAAGATGTGGCCTTCTTTATATAAAAAAAAGTGATTATAGTGATTCTTTTAAGAGTTTTTATTATTTTTTTCTCATGTTTTCATTTGAAAGAGATTTATTTTACCATTAACTTAATATAACCTCTTCTGGTTTATCTGAGCAGACCAGTTAATATCACTAGAAGAAATTAAGTCTATCTATTCACTCAAGTATTTAAGTTTCCCTGAAATTGTCAAAGCTTGACAAATCAATTAGAATTTACAAAGCTAAGATAAAAACAACATACCATTTGGTTAGTTGTTACAGCATCTTGAACTGGCGTTGACTGTAAAAAAGGGCACTGCGATGTTATATTCTCAGTAAGATAGCTTGTATGTCTAGATCCTGTTTCCGCCGCCCTCCCCCCCCCCTTTTTTTTAGTTACATTGATACTTGATGAAGAAATGGTGTGCTATTGAAAGTAAACACTACAAGTGACTTTAATAAAATTTTGCTTACATAAGACATCACAAAGACATCGCAATAAAGATTTAAGCTGTGGAACTTTTTACTTAAAGTGTGGGTTTTTTTTTAAAGATATATTACACTGTTCATCTCTGCCAAAGTTATTCATTCATGTACTTGACCACTGATTTTGCTCCAGAAATATAAATAGATGAATAACCTTACCTCTGTGATAGTGGTTGCACCTGAAGAGCAAGGTTGGTTCCCATACCAAAAAAAGGTATAAAAAGTTATAACTTTTTAGTACCTTTTTAGTACCTTTTCTGTACCTTTTTCAAAAGGTACAAAAAAGTTATAACTTTTTTGTACCTTTTTGAAAACTTAGAATTTATGAATGTAACTTTTGATAACTTTTTTGGACTTAGACAATTTTAGATGTAACTTTTTTGTACCTTTCTAGACTTAGAAAATTTCAGGTATAACTTTTTTGTACCTTTTCTGGACTTAGAAAATTTCATGTATAACTTTGTGTAACTTTTCTGGACTTTGAAAATTTGAGGTATAACTTTTTTGTACCTTTTCTGGACTTTGAAAATTTGAGGTATACCTTTTTTGTACCTTTCCTGGACTTAGAAAATATTTACAACATCTGAAAAGATTGATTAATTTTAGCAAAACTTTGCTGGACTTAGAAAATTGCATGTATAACTTTTTTGTACCTTTTCTGGACTTAGAAAAATTTACAACATCTTAAAAGACTGATTATTTTTAGCAAAACTTGTCTGTATCTTTTCTGGACAACCATAAGATTACTAAATAAATCTTATGTTTGCTTATGACACAATAATTACTGTAAATGTAATCACAAATAATTATACAAGACAGTGACAGTGAAATTCTATTACAGGTAATTCAATCAATATAAGCTCAATCCCCATTTAAATGGAAATCTTAATTTAATAATGTACATACAATTGATTAAAATACAATTATCAGTGAACTGTAGGGAATTTGTGATGGGTCAGAGAGGCGAATCGCCTTTAGAAGACCTCAACGACAGGTAAGCTAGGTAACAGGTGATTGGAATCCGAAATGTGTGTTGAATTGTCCATGCATAGATAAATTTTTCATTCCAGAGAGGCATCAAAAATATTTTGATAAATAACATACATATAGATTTAAAATTAAACAAGAGATCCTAGAGGGATCTTGGCGCCCACCATTGAATGATCTTCATAGGTTCCATGTTAGATTGATCTTTTCTCTTTTTTTCCCTTCCTCTTACTAATCTGTATAAATTGAGAAACATCCCTCCAGTGCTTTTTAAACAAGGGAAACTTATATTTGAAATTTGAGATTTGGCTATAATGGTTGTCTGTCGACAATACTTTCAGATTGGTCCAAAAATGCAATACGACGGACCAAGGAGAACCTACATATGAAAATTGAGAAAGATTCCTTCAATTCTTTCTGAGAAATCTCGATACCAAACTTCAATTGTCAAAATCCAAGATGGCTGCCTGTCGGCCATCTTGTTTTCCAATCGGTTCCAAAATGCAATATGCATAACTAGGCACCAAGGGGAACCTACATATGAAATTTGAGAAAGATCCCTTTAGTACTTTCTCAGAAATAGCGATAACAAACTTCAATTGTCAAAATCCAAGATGGCTGCCTGTCGGCCATGTTGTTTTCTGATCGGTTCCAAAATACGATATGCATAACTAAGCACCAAGGGGAACCTACATATGAAATTTGAGAAAGATCTCTTCAGTACTTCCTCAGAAAAAGCGATAACAAACTTCAATTGTTAAAATCCAAGATGGCTGCCTGTCGGCCATGTTATTTGGTGATCGGTCCCAAAATGCAATATGCATAACAAGGCACCAAGGGGAACCTACATATGAAATTTGAGAAAGATCCCTTCAGTACTTTCTCAGAAATAGCGATACCAAACTTCAATTGTCAAAATACAAGATGGCTGCCTGTCGGCCATGTTGTTTTCCGATCGGTCCCAAAATGTAATATGCATAACTAGGCACCAAGGGGAACCTTAATATGAAATTTGAGAAAGATCCCTTCAGTTCTTTCTCAGAAATAGCGATAACAAACTTCAATTGTCAAAATCCAAGATGGCTGCCTGTCAGCCATGTTGTTTCCCGATCGGTCCCAAAATGCAATATGCATAACTAGGCACCAAGGGGAACCTACATATGAAATTTGAAAAAGATCCCTTTAGTACTTTCTCAGAAATAGCGATAACAAACTTCAATTGACAAAATCCAAGATGGCTGCCTGTCGGTCATGTTGTAATCCGATCGGTCCCAAAATGCAATATGCATAACAAGGCACCAAGGAGAACCTACATATGAAATTTGAGAAAGATCCCTTCAGTACTTTCTCAGAAATAGCGATAACAAGAATTGTTTACGGACGGACGGAGGGACGGACGGACGGACCACGGACCACGGACGCAGGGCGATTTGAATAGCCCACCATCTGATGATGGTGGGCTAAAAAGGTATTCACTTTTAATTTATTGCATTTTTAGTACAATATTCACACCCTTGAAATGCGTTTTTTTTTGGGGGGGGGGGGGGGGCAGTTTTTTTTAAAGTTTATCTTTTTATCTCAGTGGACCAATCATTGCTCAGAGGACGTAAATAATTACAACTTAGCATTGATAAGTCACGACATGAACAAACTCAGTTGTTATAAAAGATAAGCAGTTCGTTAATCCCAACACAGACGTTCATAAACGTACGTACATAGAACATGATGATATAATTTACTTCACGTGGGACGATGGGTCGCTCACCCACAAAAATATTTTCCGGAAAACCCAAGCTTCATTCATCCCAATGGGATTAATATAGCATGGTCTTTGTCAGTACATCGCATATTTTCTGGATGTTTGCGCTTTTGACATTAAATCTTGTAGTAGCATGCACAATTATGCCGCATTGGACACAAACTCCAGCGGTAAACAAACACACGTGTGTAACACTTGTGTCATTTTGATCGTCCAAACTCTCAGACGCTTTGATTTAACTCCATGTAAGTAAAGCGTTTTTATGATCTCGATATGACGTAAATTGCAATAAACATTTTAATCTGAAAACAGCGCACACGATGTTTTGTCAGTGAACACATTAAACAAAACAATCAATTGGTCATATATCTATAAGCCAGATCGTCAGATTATTCACAAAGGACATATGCAGGAGAATTGATCTCGTAGCATTACAGTAGCCTAGTGCTGTTACTGAAACGTGCACATCATGTGTGTAGGCTACCTCACGAAAAGTGGGACCACGCACCAAAAGTTAACCGACCCCGTCAGACACAAGCTGATCACCGAAGACCTCATCCTCGGGGCATCAATTAGAATATAATTAGCGGCAGTCTACTGTACCGAACTCATTGAATTTTGTAAATACCTGTGTACCTGAGGAGTGTCCAGTTCACCTGCTGACATAGCGGTGTCCTGGGGCGTTAATTAATTAGTTACATCGTTGTCATGCCTGACTGCCTATGATTTGTTGCATTGGCCAGTTTACCTGGGTATCTCACCTGTGCACAATATTATCGGTATCAACAATATAACCGAACATATGACACGTTAGTTTCTCTGTACAGACACTTATGCATGTGTGCCATCATGTGCACTGTGAAAGAGTACGATGTTGCAGTAATCATAATAATAATTAAATAAAAATATATAACAACAACTAAAATATATATATATAATAATATCGATAGGATTTCTCATGATATCGTAGGCGGCCTAATAACTTTATTCGACATTTTTCTTCTTCGTTCACTTGGCCCTACTGTACACATGTATACCCACCGCCAGGCGGCGCTCCCTTCAGTTTAGCGGGAGATTTGTATTACAAGTGGCGGCCATTTTGTTTGTTTACGGAAACGTGATGAAAGGCCTAGAACAAAATCACGTTATATATACAGTATATATTGGCGACATTTAATTTCCCCACTCACGGAATACAATCGACAAACTGGGAACAGAATATCAAATTTCGTCTAGCTTTTGGCGACTTATGATACCCCTTTCACCGGCAAACACTGAATTATTGGACAACATGAAATCAGGGTAAGTTATGTTCTTATTTGTCTTCGAATCGCAGATTTTGTCGCTCTCGCGATCGTCATACATTAAACAACATTGAGTGAATATGTTCATATGAAATACTTCATGTTTCAGGACTAAATTCACCAGCATTCATGATCCTCGGACCACCCGCCCCCTACGCACAGCCGATTTATAAATGTTGCATCTTTCAATCGTAAGTTTAATTTGCTTGCCAAGTGATTATTTTTTAATCCTTCACCTTCACATTCAGGGTCAATATTATGATATATTTAAAATGGATTCACACATATATGTGGCCATACACGTTTTTCGTTTATGGCGTTTGGTATGAACGTCCCAAAGTATATATAATATACTTCGTTTTTCAATGGATTTTCTTGAAATTCGATACACTATATATTGGGGTGTAGGCAATAATTCGTCAGCTATTTTACCTGATAATTTTTTTCATGTTTTCCCGTACATTTGTTACTATTTTTTACTGAAATAGACGAATATATGCACCATAATTTATGGTAAGTATGAACATTTTGTTCTTTATTCCTAATTATACGCACAACATTATTTTTTTTAAATGTAATTAACACGCAATTAATATCTACGGAATCGGCTACGGTAAATTAAATATATATAGAAATGAGAGGGATTGTTACTTGTTGTGTGCGTGAAATTTCAAGGAAATCCAATAAAATAAAGTCCTAATTGAAAATTTGTCAAAGTATTTAAAATAGATCTACAAAGTAAAATCTATATACAATTTTAGCACATTTTATTTATTATACATAGACCATTGGAAAATTTGAGAAGAATCTTTCTTCTTTTATTTTATGTGAATTCATTTAAAATGTTTTATTGCTGAATTAACACACATTGATTACTTTCACCATCAGTTTCCCTTTTAAGTTGATCATCCCCGCCCCCAATATATTAGCTTGTATGCAATGCAAGATGGCGTACAGGCTGTCATTTTGAATTTTATAATTTTGAAGTTTCTCAGAAAGTTATTTATGGATCTTATTCAAAAGAAACATTTTAGGCTTCTGCTTTCAAATTAATAAGATCTAGAAGAAGAGAAAAGTGATTCCTTATTTGGGAATCACTTTTCTCTTCCTTCTTAGGCTAAAGAACAGTCTTGTATATATGATATACCAGGTATATAAAATTGATATTTATATAATAATCATACAATTACATGATATCTCTGGGGGTATCTTCTTTTTGATTTGACATGATAAGTTGTGTTTGTTAGCCTATAGTAATTACCTCTGTCTCCCAGCCCTCTAATTTTGCTGCTGTCTAATAATTCTAGAATTTATTGACAAATTTACACGAAATGGGCCAGGTACAGTTCACAAAATTATGTCAAAACCCAGGGTCAAAGCTCATGAAGGTCATTAGATTGAAAGGTCAAGGTAATTTTTTTTTCTTTTCATCAATATTTTGTTTTGGCATGATGAAGCAAATTTAGTTGGAATTAAACTAGGTGTAAACTGACAAGGTCAAGGTCAAATTTTGCGTTTTTTCACTGATTAAATATTTTGTTTCAAGGCTAAAGCAAAGTTGGTCAGAATTAAACATTATAATAATGCATGGAGTCAACTGACCAAAGGTCAAGGTCACTTGGTCAAAGGCCAAGGTCAGATTTTGTTTCAATATAATTCCAACCAATATTACTCGGTGATTTAGGCAGATGGGTTCTTGATGATTATGGGAGATATATATTATTTATTGCCTCATGATGAAATTGATGGGGTCCTTTAAATTTTCAGTGTTCTAGTTAATAAATTATAATAACCCAATTAACTCTCAGCCTGTCCTAGTTATTAAGTTATTACACCGAAACCAGAGTTACAATATGTAAATAGATCACTAACTGTTTTGTTTTCTTTTCTTTTTGATGGACTATAGAGTGTCAATCCCAAGAAGAACCCTGATCAGCTCCTGGAAAAATCAGTGTTCTTGCAGTATTGTCAGTCAAATCTCAAGGAAAGGATCCCAGAAGAGGAACATTTACATTATTTCAGACTTTTTTCTTTCCTGTGTAACAATGCCTCAAACAGCTAACACATTTTATATAGTATACAATACAATGTGTATTAATAACAGTCCAGTTAGAGTGCTGTGTTATGCAGTAAAAATACTTAATTCTTGATGACATGTTGGTTTTATGTTTACATTAAATGGTAGTTATAATATATACTAAAGAAACATAGTGGATAATGCCTTGTACAGGAGCAGGAGTATGACAGTGTAATAGTACATGACTGCTGCGTTCATCCATGGAAGGAATCTGTTATTCGAAATAAAGCTTTCCATGAGGACGAAAAATAGTGCTTTTGTTAGTCTTTCAAGAAAATGTGCAAAGTGAAAGGAGATTTCCGTGATGTTTTTATGAATAGTAATTCATTGGTCTAGAAGACATGTATTTCTGTACCTTTTCCATACTTTTTCTGTAACTTTTCTATACCTTTTTTGTACCTTTTCAGTACCTTTTTCATACCTTTTTAGTACCTTTTTTGTAACTTTTTAGTACCTAGAAAAAGTTATAACTTTTTTGTACCTTTTTCATATCTTTATAGTACCTAGAAAAAGTTATAACTTTTTTTTAACTTTTTAGTACCTAGAAAAAGTTATAACTTTTTTGTACCTTTTTTATACCTTTTCTGTACCTTTTTAGTACCTTTTTTGTAACTTTTTAGTACCTAGAAAAAGTTATAACTTTTTTTTAACTTTTTAGTACCTAGAAAAAGTTATAACTTTTTTGTACCTTTTTCATACCTTTTCTGTACCTTTTTAGTACCTAGAAAAAGTTATAACTTTTTTGTACCTTTTTCATACCTTTTCTGTACCTTTTTAGTACCTAGAAAAAGTTATAACTTTTTTTTAACTTTATAGTACCTAAATTATACCTATTTTTGTGTGAAATGTAACTTTTTTATACCTTTTTTGTACCTTTTTTATACCTTTTTTGTACCTAATAAAAGTTATAACTTTTTTTAGGTACAGAAAAGTTATCAAAAGTTATAACTTTTTAGTACTAGATTGGAACCGCTGTTTAAACATGGTTCCAATCTAGCATCAAAAGTTATAACTTTTTTGTACCTAAAAAAGTATAACTTTTTTGTACCTTTTTTTGGTATGGGTTTCCATAGTTGACGGTATTCATCTGTAAAGTAATTATAAATATTAATTTTTGATAAGAAAACTGGAAAAAGGGAACCCAAAGGGATTTAGCATTTGGTGCCGAACACTGTCAAGCGATCTAAATATTACTTAGAACTTATTAGAACTACATAAGACAAATCGATGGTGGGATTTCACAAGCGACTAATTTAAATTGGATGTCTCATCGATTGATTATCAATATAAATCCATAATCAATATAACACTATCATGGAGCCTACTCAAATGTATTGTCATATATACCTGCTGTTGATTATACAGCCAGGTTCTGAAGCTGATGAATATAGGCCCAGCACTTTGACAATTCTAACTCAACAGCCTCCACCCTCTGTTGCAACTGGACATCTGGACCAGTTCTGTTGTATGTGGCACAAGATGACGTGTTGTTCAGGACATCAAATGATTGTCCTAATATAGATGAACTCCTGCAAAATAATTAAAAAATTAAAAGGAACCCTGCTAATTGGAATTTTGGACTTGTTATCTTTCATATTGTATATTTCATGCTGGTTTACTGTTGTTACTGATCAGTCTGTATTGCTTGAACAATTGATGAAAGCTATTTTGAACACAAGTTTGTTGTTAACTCAATAAACAGTAAAAAAAAAAAAGAAACTGACTTAAAACTATTTTCATTAATTTGTAGCTGTAAAAAAAAAAATGAACAAAGGGTCAAAATGGTCATATGAGTTCTGAGTCATTTTAGCCAATTTGACTATTTTGGCCCTGCCCATCAGCTCACGGCCAGATAAAGTATATTAGTAAGTATATTCGTAACTGATTTATGTTAAGTCAAACAGTATCAGATTGTACTTAAGCTTACATAATATTCTTACCTAGTTGACGATTGTGTCAAGTCTTGATCATCCGAAAGACTATTGAAATTAGTCTCTGGAACAGAGCTGCATGATTGCTGATGAACAGCTACTTCCTGGGTCTCAATACTGGGCGTTGGCATGACAACCAGCTGCGGGGTGGATGGTGTTGCATCAGACTGTTTTGATGATGATACAGTACTGATGCAGCTGGAAGTTAGCAAATCTAACTCAAGTAACTCCAAACAACTGGCAGCCTTCTCAATGTTCGTCTAAAATTGTATTAGAAAAGGAATCAATTTTAAGTTTAAATGCTGTTAAATAGGATCTGAAAAGTCATTTCTTTTTAACATAAATTTGAATCTAATATTCTATGCATTTATAACATAAATCCATATTCATTTTCAACAACATATAGTTCTTTCCATTTAATATGGCTTCTGATCCAACTTTAAAAATATCTTAATAATTACAATGTCAATTATTATCCAATTGATGATTTTATTTGATTAATTCAGTTTGTTGAAATAACAGTTTTTGAAAACTAACCTGCTGCTTTTTCTTTAAATTTTTCATTTTTTTATTTGACTTCTCGCCTTCACTGAGGTTAGACTTCCTTTTTTTTGCTGATGCCTCTATGTTAGGCTGTTCTTCCTCCTGATCAGTACGGACAGTAGGCTCTGGTTCTCCCACCTGCCCAATTTGAAGCTTCTTTAACAGCTCTACAAACTCGGCACTGTCAATAATTGCCTTAAATTCCTTTCTTTCGGAATCATCTGAAAGATCAATACAAAGTTACAAACATGATGTAAAATCATACTAGATTCATTTTCGTATCAAAGTTCTGTTGGAAGGTTATTTTGACTGGCAATGACGAGGCCTATAAAGGCAAGTTTATCTTGAATAATTTAACTTGTTTGTTTTCAAACATGTGCATGTTCTGAATTTGAAATAAGTTACATTATGAAACATCATAAATTAATAAATAATTGTTAAATTGGAAAGCTTTAGCTATCTACTACCACCCTACATGAGGTCAATAGCATATTATCTATTTTCTTATTAATGAAGTATTTGTTATCAATAAAAGCTTTATAAAACACAACTTTGGGTGGAATGCTCATGACATTAAAGTATTGCGTTGAATCCCACAAGATGCCCTTGAAATGTTATTTTTCACTTTGAGTCAAATTCCAAATTGTTATAAAGATATTTAAAAACGATTTCAGTCAACGATGTGGTCAAATTTTAAATTCTAGGTAAAAGAAGTACTAGATGTAGATTTCTACATAAAAGATCGATTGTTGATGTCCCGATCCGCATCCACATAAATTTCTGGTTCAAATATAATGCGGCGGGCACAAGGCCTGCGTAAAAAGGTTATCATGTCAAACAAATTTACACTAAACTGCATATACACATCAACTGAACAATTTATATAAAACACGATTTACCAACCTCCTAATTTTCCAATCACGGATTCAAAAATCCCACATCCTGGCAGCCGAGCCTCGACTCTATCGCCAACTTTGTAGTCGCTGAATTCTTTTCTTGGCGATGTAATTTCTCTTAAACTAATTACAGATCCTGTAATGGGATCGTCGTTAACCCATATCATCAGTGCGATCGGCATTTTGTCAAGAGATGACGAGAACAAACGCTAAAAATAAGAGATCGAATGCAGGTAATATGACACGATAACTATCATTCAAAAGGGCGCGCCTTCCCATCGATCCTCATCTTCAGCATCCGCATCCGGTGATCTTGATCGGATAGAGGCTTTTATATAAGCGACTGATTGATTCAGAATAAGGAGGGAACTGACGGCGACTGAATATTGGGTTACATCGAATTTTGATTATTAACGTCAACTAGTATCTATATAGATCTATGTAGTTTCTTGAAATACATCGGTACCTAGTTAGTAGTCTCCATGCATCTCTGCGATCGCGATCAACAGCAGTCGATTCTACATGAATGGCAAATATTGCAACAGTTGGTGTTGGTGACGAAATTTCTGTAAACTCCCGCTGTTCCATGACCACGATTCACGATCCGCGGTCTCAGGGCTCCAGGTAAGTTTTCGTATATTTGACATTGTGAAGAATTTTGAAGAAACATAAATTGTCGATGTTCACATAGTTGATCTACCGATCTTTTCGGTAAAAACAAACTAGGCCTATTTAGGTAATTAGCCACTGCCGGCGATGTATGGTCAAAACAGTCCCGCGTGAAATTGGCCCCGATTTACCCAAGTGAAATCGGCCTCCAGTAAAATTGGTTTCTATATCCTGAAAACGCCATGTGACACGTTTTGTGTCATTAATTAATTATCTGTATAAAAACATCCATAATAATGATGCCGTCAATCAATTAATATATTTCCATCTTTAATTGATATGACGTCAAACAAAAGTGGTTGAACGATTTTAATTTGAAAACCAAATGAATGAATGTATTCATGAATGGTGCGTACAACATTTAAATATATTATATCATTCTGTGACAATTCAAACCATTATTTTAAAGATATACATGTACATATGTTTAAGCCACATTTGTACTGCCATCCAAAGGCCATATGTTTTAACTCCTTCTAATTATTTACTTTTTGTTAATCCAGTTTGATTTAATTCAGCATAAATACAAGTTTTGCATTGTGTCTTTTCAGCAATGGATGAAGAAGCGCTGAGTGCTTGCCAGGTTGCTCCTTCAGAGTGGAAATGTCCAATAGAATCTTGTTCACAGATTTTGAGTCGCAAGCAGACATTGGAAAATCACCTTTCTAATATACATGGAGTTAAGTGTAAGAAAAAACACTTATTTTGATCTTCTTTTCTCACATTATTCAGGAGGATTTTACTGTGAGATAATTGATATTGATGGATTTAACAAAATAATTTTGATGCACAACATAATAATTGTAATGTTACATATTTTATTTTTCAGTGTGCAAAGTCAGAAAAAGATACAAGGAATACAACCTTGATGAGTCAATTCCAGTGCCAAAAGCTACTAGGTGGCGACACAAATCCAACATAAAGTAAGTGTAAGATTTCAAACATTGTGTAAGTAAAAGCCTTTTCAGTACATGCACCTAATGAGTGCACATAAAAGTTCTATCACAAATGAAGAATTCCAATATTATACCAAAAGTATCTGTGATATATATGGAAATATTACAGCTGAAAATTATGAATATCAAAAACCAGTAAAGTAACAAGTCTTTACATGTATCTCCACTCAGTTAGTTACATTGGCATGCACATGTATGTATCTATTTTCAATGCAAGGCTAATCATTTTTATAAACAGGACTGTTGGTTTTGCAAGTGTGATAACACAATATTTGCTCAAATAAATTATAAAGTTAATATCAATTGACTCAGTAATATTTTACTACCAATAAACCATGTTCTTGTTTGTCAAAATGAAGCTATTATGGCACATTGAAATAATAGTTCATTTTTTATATATCAATCTAACAATGGATTTTATTTATATACAAATTTGTTTTATTTATTTACAGGTCAGTATCAAAACATCAAAGAGGAAACTTCCACTCTTCAACTTCAGCAACAAACTCTACTAGCAGTGATGTTTTGGATGGAATGGAAAGCTTTGACATGATGGAAGATATGGACATAGATAATGAAGAAGCATCGGATCCAGGTTTCATTGTCAAATCTGTTGTTAATGATTCAGAACACAATAATTGTAGTTCAGGAGAAAACCAGGAAATGTGCCCTAATGATAGTGGTGTGTCACATGATCAGCAGCTGTCACAGAGTACACCGGTCATCCAGGATTCTCCACTCTATGCACTGCCTGCCTCCTCTTCAAGTTATAACAGTGATATTACTACCAATGAACACGTTCTTGCTACAACTGCATATGCTGCAAGGTACAATTTGTCAGATATGGCAATCAAAGATTTGTTAAAACTAATTCAAATGCATCTTCCAGCAGACAACACTGCAGAGAGAAGCTTATATGAACTGAAGAAAAAATGTGGTTTCAGTTCAGATTATGTGAAATTTCAGTTGTATTGTGATTGCTGCAAGAAGTTATTCTCAGACGATGAAGATACCTGTCAAACACCTGGATGTAATGGACGCAAGTCAGATTTAGAATCAAGAAAATATTTTGTAACAAGCAATCTGAAAACACAACTTGAAGAAATCGTTCTAAGGAATGGTATTTGGGAAAAGATCTGTGATATGAAGGTTGCACCTGCATCTCATGAAACTTTGAGTGACATAAGATTTGGAACAGCATACAAAGAACTACAGCAACCAGGCTGCCTTTTACACAATGAAAACAATATCACTTTATCTATGTTCACTGATGGAGTCCCTTTATTCCAGAGTTCAGGTGTCCAGATATGGCCAGTGTATCTTCTGATCAACGAACTCCCTGCAAAAGAAAGATTCACAAGGAAAAATATGATGCTCTGGGGACTCTGGCAGGGGAAAGGAAAGCCCAAAATGAATATGTTCCTTAAACCTCTCGTTCTGGATTTACTTGATTTGTATACTACAGGTCTTACAGCTAAAATTCTAGGACAAGTGATCACAATAAAGGCAATGCTGATTGTTGCAACAATGGACTTGCAGGCAAGGGCTTATGTCACAAACATGACCCAACACAATGGTGAGAATGGCTGTTTGTATTGTGAAGAACCTGGCGAAGTTGTAGCAAGTGGAGCTGGATCTTGTCGTGCCTATCCAGTGAGAGCAGAAAAACCACCTCTGAGAACTGATGAAAGTGTGAAAGAGAATGCAACAAGAGCACAGGAGGATGGGCAACGATATTTTGGCTTTAATGGTCTTAGTGTCTTCAGTTACTTGCCCTACTTCTCATTGATAAAGAACATTATGGTTGATTACATGCATGGCACTTTGCTGGGTATCACAAAGAAGCTAATGTTTCTGTGGTTTGATGATAAGAACAAGGCAGAAGATTATTATATTGGAGACAGAATGACAGAGATAGACAAATTATTGAAAGAAATTTGCCCCCCTCATGTAATTCATAGACTACCAAGAATTCTGACAAACACCTACAATCATTGGAAAGCATCTGAACTGCGTAACTGGCTTCTGTTTTATTCTGTACCTTGCTTGAAAGGAAAACTGAAACTGATTTACCTGAAACACTACAGCTCTCTTGTTGAGGCTATCTACATTTTGTTGTCGGAGGGGATAACTGCGTCACAAATGAAGAGAGCGGAAACACTCCTCAAATTCTTCAC
Source organism: Pecten maximus (assembly GCF_902652985.1). Classification (NCBI taxonomy): domain Eukaryota; kingdom Metazoa; phylum Mollusca; class Bivalvia; order Pectinida; family Pectinidae; genus Pecten; species Pecten maximus. Next base: position 28,691,883 of record NC_047019.1, read on the forward strand.
ATCAACTGCCTCTGATCTGTATGGACCAAACATAATGAGTTTGAATATGCACAACTTACTTCATATGCTTGACAATGTGAGACAGTGGGGACCCATTTGGTGTTGGTCTTGTTTCCCTTTCGAGTCTTTCAATGGAGAGATAAAGAAAAATATCCATGGAACAGGAAATGTTTGTCGTCAAGTTTTTTGGAACTTTCAGGCTCAGAAGAGAGTAATGCAAACAGAACATCACATTGGTGAAGGTGTGGCTAAGGATTTTGTAAGGAGCATGTTTGAAGGCAAAGGACAGCGTTCTCTTGGAGAGGAGGCCTATCAATGCAGAACTGTAAAATGTACAGTAATAGAATCACATTTTGAGCCATTTGTCAAAGAGCAGCTGCAACATCTGACAGGTGATGTAAGTGAGGAATCATTTATGAAGGTTGCAAAGGTGATCAGAAATGGATTCTATCTGTACAGTACATCATGTTCCAAGGTAAAAAAGCAGAATTCTTATACTGTTGCTTTGGAATCCACAACCAAAGATGGAGAAGTTGGCATCGAAATTGAACAGTTTTTGTTGCACAAGAGTTCAAAACAGGTTTTTGCTGTTGGGAAACTCATGAGAGAAATGGAAAGTGTATTGGAGGGATATATTTCTCATATGAAACGCCTTGAATACAGGTAATTAATTGAAAAGTTCTGTTTCTGCTTTTCTTTTCTTTTTCATTTAATGTGAACCTATTGTTATGTTCTTAATTTAAAAAACTACAGATTTTGCTCTAGTGGTGATCAATTTAAAAGTTCTACATGGATTTGCATTGTATTTGTAATTGGTTATTGACAATTGAGACATGTACAATTAAATAAGTCAGTTAATCATATCTTTAAAAAAAATGACTTTTTAAAAGAATTATGAAGCAAGTTATACAACTTAAATTAATCACTCTTGTTGGACCGAATGTTATTGCACAAAAGGTCTGTGTGGGAGGAAACCAGAGTACCTGGAGGAAACCCACTCGTTTGGGCAGGTGCCTCCATACCTTTTCATGTCTGATTGGGGAATTGAATTCGGCCTGCCACCTTGGTGAAAGGCAAGTGTGTTATCCACTGCACCATCACATTACCCAATCATATTAATGATTTATTATCCTAATATTCAATGTCAGATGAGTGCAAGTGATATTTTCTTTCTTTTACAGCAGGAGAATTGTTCTGAAGTGTACTTCATTGAAAGAACCTATGATCATCGTCAAGAATCGAGATGCCCTTTATGGATCCCTGTTTCCCAATCATTTTGAGAGAGACTGATCATTGAATTTGTATATAATAATATCAAAAGTGTATGTTTAAGTTAAGTTATGCTACAACTCAAAAACCGGTGATGATCAAGTGTTTTCTTTTAAGAAGAAACTGATAATACATAAATGATGATAATGACACACAAAGTACATAGATCAGAATAATTACTAAGTCCATTGCCACTCTGTTCAAAATTATTCATTTCCAAAATGGACTTAGAATAATTTTTGATGGTCCGAGTTATTACCAAGGTCACTTAGAATAATTTTGATTGTCCGAGTTATTTCCGAGGTCACTTAGAATAATTTTGATTGTCCGAGTTATTTCCGAAGTCACCCTAAAAAAGTCCGAGTTTTTGTTTGCCATAGCCGAGGTTTTTTATCCGAGGTAATGCAGTTTCCAAGGAAAACCTCGGACATTTGTATTTTCCAAGGTTTTTCTAAGGTAATTCCAAGGAAAACCTTGGATTTCAACCATAACCTCGGAAAATGTACAGCCGGGGGATATGTTAGATATCGTGGACACAACAGACCGGAGCGACAGTGTCTAGATACAATCTACACCCCAATCTGAACGTTTAATAATCACTGGTAAAAATTCATTAATTAGTAACGGTTCTCACTTAAAACAAACAATTTAGATAGCTGGCATATTCACTTTTGTAATGAAATTGCTATGTTTTAAAATCCATTTGAAGGACTCTCATTCTGTTATACTCAAAAAAAGAGATTGCATGGATATCAAGTTTTCACCTGATAATATCTGTGGCATGCTATTTGCTGATGTAGTCTGGGATTGATAGCTGTTTTGGAGCCAGAGTTTACCATTTTTATCACCAATGCTGCACTGTTGACTCGGAGGTGAACACAAGAGGTGAACAAATCCGGTCTTATTAAAGGTTTCTATATACTCCAGTAGAAAAAAGATTGCATTTAATCTGTACTGATTAGATCTGGTGTGGAGTCAGCTCCCAATGTTGTGCTTTATTCAGGAAGGTGAGATTAAAAAAAATCATCTGATTTTCAAAACAAAACAAAAAAACAAAAAAAATTCTTTTGGATATGAAGTTATGTTGAAGTTTCTGAAGCCATAGACAAACTTGGAGGTATACATTTTATAATTATGATAGATCATACAAAACGTGAAAATCACCATCTAGTTAATAATCATATTCTGGATTTATCCATGTTTGTAATTAATGAATAATGATCAGGATCTTATTGATTTTCCTATAATTTCCAATCTGGATTTCTGCGGTTTCAGCCCCAATCATCACTGGCGAGTCTTGGAAGGACATTAAAACTTACAGCTGTATGGTGCAGTTTTATATTAATTTTTATCGGCATCAATTTTATCTATTACTAACTGAAAAACAGGCTGGATAGTGCTGTTATGATACTGTGAGTGTCATTGGGTAAGACACTTCACCTAATTGCACTGGTTGGCATATGACGGGCCTCCTATTTGTTGTTCAATGAGTTAGTCACCAACTTGTACAAGGAGACCCTGCCTCATAATGACCCTGGCTGTTCAAAGGGCGATAAACCCAAACATTTTCATTTTACTAATTTTGTATTCCCTCAAGCTCTTTTTTTTGTGTCTTTCAAAATTTTCACATTAATGCTTAATTTTCAAGCACCAAATGGCAACCTTTCTGTCAACAGTAGAACATTCTACACCTGTGAGTCAAACCCCAACCTTCCTGTCAACAGTAGAACATTCTACACTTGTGAGTCTAACCCCAACCTTTCTGTCAACAGTAGAACATTCTACATCTGTGAGTCAAACCCCAACCTTTCTGTCTACAGTAGAACATTCTACACCTGTGAGTCAAACCCCAACCTTTCTGTCTACAGTAGAACATTCTACACCTGTGAGTCAAACCCCAACCTTTCTGTCAACAGTAGAACATTCTACATCTGTGAGTCTAACCCCAACCTTTCTGTCTACAGTAGAACATTCTACACCTGTGAGTCAAACCTCAACCTTTCTGTCAACAGTAGAACATTCTACACTTGTGAGTCTAACCCCAACCTTTCTGTCAACAGTAGAACATTCTACATCTGTGAGTCAAACCCCAACCTTTCTGTCTACAGTAGAACATTCTACACCTGTGAGTCAAACCCCAACCTTTCTGTCAACAGTAGAACATTCTACACCTGTGAGTCAAACCCCAACCTTTCTGTCAACAGTAGAACATTCTACATCTGTGAGTCAAACCCCAACCTTTCTGTCTACAGTAGAACATTCTACATCTGTGAGTCAAACCCCAACCTTTCTGTCAACAGTAGAACATTCTACATCTGTGAGTCAAACCCCAACCTTTCTGTCAACAGTAGAACATTCTACACCTGTGTGTCAAACCCCAACCTTTCTGTCAAAGTAGAACATTCTACACCTGTGAGTCAAACCCCAACCTTTCTGTCAACAGTAGAACATTCTACACCTGTCAGTCAAACCTCAACCTTTCTGTCAACAGTAGAACATTCAACACATGTGCGTCAAACCTCAACCTTCCTGTCAACAGTAAAACATTCTACATCTGTGAGTCAAACCCCAACCTTTCTGTCAACAGTAGAACATTCTACACATGTGAGTCAAACCTCAACCTTTTTGTCAGCAGTAAAACATTCTACATCTGTGAGTCAAACCCCAACCTTTCTGTCATCAGTAGAACATTCTACATCTGTGTGTCAAACCCCAACCTTTCTGTTGTCAGTAGAACATTCTACATCTGTGAGTCAAACCCCAACCTTTCTGTCAACAGTAGAACATTCTACACTTGTGAGTCAAACCCCAACCTTTCTGTCAATGGTAGAACATTCTACATCTGTGGGTCAAATCCCAACCTTTCTGTCAAGAGTAGAACATTCTACACCTGTGAGTAAAACCCCAACCTCTCTGTCAACAGTAGAACATTCTACACCTGTGTGTCAAACCCCGACCTTTCTGTCAACAGTAGAACATTCTACACCTGTGAGTCAAACCCCAACCTCTCTGTCAACAGTAGAACATTCTACATCTGTGTGTCAAACCCCGACCTTTCTGTCAACAGTAGAACATTCTACATCTGTGTGTCAAACCCCAACCTTTCTGTCGACAGTAGAACATTCTATATCTGTGAGTCAAACCCCAACCTTTCTGTCAACAGTAGAACATTCAACACATGTGAGTCAAACCTGACCTTTCTGTCAACAGTAATACATTCTACACCTGTGAGTCAAACCCCAACCTTTCTGTCAATGGTAGAACATTCTACACCTGTGAGTCGAACCCCAATCTTTCTGTCAACAGTAGAACATTATATGTTTTTTGAGGTCATCTGACCCAAAAGATGGCCCTAAATGGTCCCCCTGGGGCCGATATGTGGACCAAAAAGGTCAAATTGACTGAATTTTCAAAAATCTTCTCAAGACATATATTTGGTAGAATAAAACACTTTTTATAGAACGCTAAGTCTTAAAGTGTTATACAAATTTGGTTATATATATGATCCTGGGTTGATTCTCTAGGGAGGGGTGAACATTTAATGTGGTTTAGATAGGAAAATTATATTTTTCATTGCATTTTGTTTATATTCAGTTGGAAAAATATTCAATCCTTGATAAAATTCTTGGACAGGGTGCCAGTTTTAGGGTATGAACAAATCGACACAGACCCATCCCCAGGGGCTTGAGGCCAGGGCCCAAAAGGGTCCAATTGGCTATCGGACCCTATGTTTTCTCCTGCCTAGTATTGTGTGTGTAGACTTCAGATAAGTTCAGATTGGAGGTAAAACCAAAGTGCACATGGACGCGCTGGCAAAGCACAGACCAAGATGTCCAGTGATTCATGCATAATTTAAAGGGTAGACGTTGTATTTTCATTGTTTGGTCAGACATTCATCACATCAAAGTATTAAATTGCTCCCAGCTACCACCTTCCTTTCTTCATCTCCATAAGTCCCCTCATCATCTTAACCTGTAGCCCCTATTTTATCAGAATGGAGAATGTCTTTGTTTGATCTATAGCCTTCTATTTAGGGTACAGAGGTGAGTTTCATCTTACATATGTAAACAGGTATTGCTTCCTGAATTTCTACTGTGATTAAGTGAAACAGTATTGTTTAAGTCACTGATTGTGAGAATATCCAAGAGAGGGATGTCTTATTCATCAAGTAATGATTTGTTATGTACAGGACATTTTTAATGTTCAGACTTATAATTTGTGTCTAGCATTCAATCCATCAATTATTTCTAAAGTGCTGATAAACTTTTAAACATTTTAGACCAACAGAAAAGTTCTTGTGCATGCTGTCCATCAGCTGTCGGCGTCCAGGTCAATATTTCTCTGGAAGATTGATGGATCTTACTGGTGTATGATAAAATGGCAGTATAACGATGATGGAAACAAAAATGAATTATGAAGTGATTTCATGATCATGTATTTTCCAATGTCTTTTAATAAGCTGTTTACTAAGTAATGAGTTACATTGCCCTCCATTGACACATTAACTTTGATCCTTACAAGTTCCAACAAAGTGCTTTATGTATTGTCAATAGCACTGAATTTGGAGGTGTATTCAACACTCAGTCAGCTTATCTTGTAAGGTCAAAGGTCAAACATTTTGTGGGGTGATTAAAGTATGAACAGTATCTCAACACAAAATCCTAGGTCCTGACCAGGGAAAGTATTGTCCAACTTGTTGATGGAATCAGTGTCAGGAAAACCTTAAACTGATCTCATTGTTAATTAATTACCATGGCCTTGTTGACCAGATCAGAACATTAGCCATGACCTCTTGACCTCTTGACCTCTAGCTGTTGATATGCAGGTGAACAACTTGTGACCTATTTACCTCTTCCTATTAAATGCATGTGAACCACCAATGACCTATTGACCTCTTGCTATTTATAAACAGGTCAAACAACTCATGACCTATTGACCTCTTGCTGTATATATTCAGGTCAAACAACCCATGACCTATTCACCTTGTTGTTTTTCTATATACAGATCAAACAACCCATGACCTATTGACCTCTTTTTGTTGGTTATGTGATTATATACAGGTCAATAACAATCCATGACCTATGACCTCTTGTTGTTTATATACAGGTGATCAAGCAATGACCAATGAATGGCTGAACACCATTTCTGTCAACGATGGTTGATAATTGACTACTCACTCCTTCCTGAATAAAGGGTTTCAGTGATGCAGGAAATTTTCTACCACTTCTTTCTTAATACAGGGTTTCAATGTTGCAGAAAATTGACTAACACTTCCTTCTGAATAAAGGGTTTCAATTTTGCAGGAAATTCACCACCACTCCTTTTTGAATAAAGTGTTTCAATGTTGCAGAAAATTGACTAACACTTCTTTCCGAATAAAGGGTTTCAATTTTACAGAAAATTGACCAACAATTCTTTCTGAATAAAGGGTTTCAATGTTGCAGGAAATTGACTAACACTTCTTTCTGAATTAAGGGTTTCAATTTTGCAAGAAATTCACCACCACTTCTTTCCAAATAAAGTGTTTCATTGTTGGTATAGTCTTACCCATGTCCGTCCCGTGCCATCCAAATGCAATGTAACTAGCTAATCTCAGGAACTGCTGAGGTTTCAGGGTGTCAAGTGGCAGGGGGATCATTTTTAGGTCATCTGACCCAAAGGGTCAGGATGACCTATAGTCATCATGCTTCGTCCGTCGCCGTGCGCCGTGCGCCGTGCGCCGTGCGCCGTCCGCCGTGCGTAAACTTTTCACATTTCAATCTTCTTCTCAAGTTCCACCAGTGGGATTAAGCTGAAACTTGCCTGAAATGATCCTGTGATGGTCCTGACCAAGTGTTGTTATTTTTCGGGTCAGTCCGAAATCCAAGATGGCCGCCATAGCCGCCATTTTGAAAACACATTTTAAACTTCTTCTCAAGTTCCACCAGTGCTGTTGGGCTGAAACTTGCCATAAATGATCCTGAGATGATCCCGACCAAGTGTTGTTATTTTTTGGGTCGGTCCGAAATCCAAGATGGCCGCCATAGCCGCCATCTTGAAAAACATATTTTAAACTTCTCCTCAAGTTCCACCGGTGCCATTGAGTTGAAACTTGCCTGAAATGATCCTGAGATGATCCCGACCAAGTGTTGCTATTTTTCGGGTCGGTCCAAAATCCAAGATGGCCGCCATAGCCGCCATCTTGAAAAACACATTTTAAACTTCTTCTCAAGTTCCACTGGTGCCATTGAGCTGAAACTTGCCTGAAATGATCCTGATATAATCCTGACCAAGTGTTGTTATTTTTCGGGTCGGTCCGAAATCCAAGATGGCCGCCAAAGCCGCCATTTTGAAAACACATTTTAAACTTCTTCTCAAGTTCCACCAGTGCTGTTGGGCTGAAACTTGCCAGGAATAATCCTGAGATGATCCCGACCAAGTGTTGTTATTTTTTGAGTCGGTCCGAAATCCAAGATGGCCGCCATAGCCGCCATCTTGAAAAACACATTTTAAACTTCTTCTCAAGTTCCACCAGTGCTATTGAGCTGAAACTTGCCTGAAATGATCCTGATATGATCATGACCAAGTGTTGCTATTTTTCGGGTCGGTCCGAAATCCAAGATGGCCGCCAAAGCCGCCATTTTGAAAACACATTTTAAACTTCTTCTCAAGTTCCACCAGTGCTGTTGGGCTGATACTTGCCAGAAATAATCCTGAGATGATCCTGACCAAGTGTTGTTATTTTTTTAGGTCAGTCCGCCATATCCGCCATCTTAAAAAACACATTTTAAACTTCTTCTTCAGTTCCACTGGTGCCATTGAGCTCGAAATTGGTGAGGATGTTAAGGAAGGAGGGCAAACAAAGTGTTGTTATTTTTTTGGCCTCGTAAAAACTTTGGCATGGCAGCAATGGCGGCCATTTTGTAACATGATTGCGCAATCATGGTTTTCCTGAACAACACCTATTTCAAACTTCTTCTCAAATTCCACACCGTGGGATTCAGCTCTAACTTACCAGAAATGATCCTTAGATGGTCCAGACCAAGTGTTATCATTTATTGGGTCGGTCAGATATCCAAGATGGCCACCATGGCCAACAGTGCCACTATATACTTGCTACAGAGAATGCATACTACAATAATATAAGGGTTTTAATTTAGAGTCAGATGACCATTAAGGCCCCTGGGCCTCTTGTTGTCTTAGATATTTTCTTGCTAACTAAAATTTATACATTGAATCTCTGTAATACCTTTTTGTTGTTATTTATTTTAAGAATACAATTTGTTCAGAGGAAAGAGCAGCTTACAAAATGTGAAAATGAGGTCTATAAGTGTACTTGAAAATTTGAAATTCAAATCCGTAGACAAATATTCAGACTATATTTTATCATAATTGTGCTACGGTTGATTTGTTGATGAGCCAATTATTGATTCGGCAGTCTTCTGACATTGAAATATGATTTCATTTTTATGTGGTTGTTTACAATTCGCTGAGCAAAACAATATAGTTGCATATCTTGAATTTCATTTATGAATAATTTCTATCAAACTTTTTTCAAGTCAACCTATCAACATTTATTTCATTACTGATAGAGTAATATGAAATGTTTACAGAATTTGTTTTGTTATTAAAGTGACAATTCTGCCGATACACTGTTCACTGCAGTTCATATTCCATCATGATTAGCTATCACCTGTGTATGAGATCGCTGTACCCTTGTGGATGCTTTTTATTGGAGTGCAGCGGGTGGAAGCCTTTATTTCATAGAGTTGTCTAAGTACAGGTTTAATATTCGCAGAAAATGGATTAATAATTCATTCGTCAGCTTAAACCTATCGCTTACTTGTATAGCTCGGTTGGCCGACCAGACTGCCGAGGGAAACGAGCTGTATTGTTGTTCATTTTATTATAAAGTTTATATTGGAATTAATGTCATGTTTAGGGAATACATCGGAATGTATAGAAATGTGTGGCATTGACAGTTATGAATTGTCATCTCTCACTCAAGCATAGCTGATGTATGGGTAATTATTTTTTAAAGGGAGATAACTTAGTTACAAAACAAAATGACTATATACACAGTACATAAGTATGATACAGTAGAATTGAACCACAATAGTACTGATGAATTTTAGGATACTGTAGATTGAACTTCCTTCATAAATCATTTATTATGATGAACACTAATTGATATTTTTAGCCCACCAACAGATAGTGGACTAATCAAATTGCCCTGCCGCTGTGGTTTGCTCATCCCTCCTTCCGTAAACAATCCTAAATGTTGAGGCTATTTCTTAAGAATTAAGTACTGGAAGGACATTTCTCAAAACTCATATGTGGGTTCCCCTTGTTCCCTATTTGTGCCCATTCAATTTTGAATCTGATCAGTAAAACAAAATGGCAGACAGGCAGCCATCTTCAATTTTGAAGGTTAAGTTTCTCATCTCTATTTCTCAGAATGTTCTTCCTTGATCTTTCTTAGATTTCATGTGAAGGTTTTCCATGTTATCAAATTATTAGGAGGGAAAGCGGAAAGTAAAGAAAATTAGAATCAATCTTACGTACTAGAACTGATCAAGATCTTTTAATGATGATTGCCAAGCTCCCTCTGAGATCTTTGTTTTTTCAAATGTCATAATTGATAAAACTTGCCTTTGTTTTTTCAAATGTCATAATTGATAAAACTTGCCTAAAAGTCATCATTTCAGCTTGGCCAATCCCAATTGTCTAAATGAAACATTCTATATTTGTTCATAAAATTACTATCCAATTGAAACTTGTTTCAAAGCTTGTACTGATCGGAATTGAGACACGTACATTAGATGTATACCCTGCCTTTTATACCCAAAATAGATGAACACCACTTAGCGTTAGTTTCTTCTGAATTTATATATATTCCAACTCTTCATTTTTCAAATGTTATAAAAACATGAAAGTAAGTTATTTACAATTTTGGTAAATGATCACTCGGGATGAATTCGTTACCAAATAGACTGCCTGCTGTATGTGTGTTGAAGTCATCGTCTATGTTTCATGTCTGTATATACTGTCATTAAGGGGAAAATGAGGTAATTCAAAGATGTCTGTATGTTCATATGCAAGAGACGAAAAGCGTTAATACCTAAATAACGTCTGATGATGCAAGTCCTGGTGATTTAGCTAGTACTGGATCACGGAGGCCTGGTAGAATGGCCACCCATTGAGGCTATCCGCCAAGAGGAGATGAGACGTTTAGTCCTAAACAACATATCTTGATGCCATACTCTGATGGTCCGTCATAACACAGTGATAGCCGTATTGATCTCGCAACTATTCGGAGGAAACCAAGTTTTCATATGAGATGGCTCACGTTGTTACACATCCACAGCCAGAAACCCCACAGGGGAAGAGGCCTAGTAATTGTATGGGATAGAACGGGATCTTGTGGGGGTCCCAGAGGTCTGCCATCTCATTCACACAAGGAAGTTAGGGAGTACTAAATACTTAGTCGACCAGTTGTTTCAGAAACGATTTAATAAACCCAGTTTCAGAACTGTGTTACACCTTGAAATTTGAAGCTGGTTTATTGACAGAGAATTACTAAGAATCTCTGTAACAAAAAATACAACTCTACAACAAATAATACAACTCTATAACAAACAATACAACTCTATAACAAACAATACAACTCTATAACAAACAATACAACTCTATAACAATCAACACAACTCTACAACAAACAATACAACTCTATAACAATACAACTCTATAACAATCAACACAACTCTATAACAAACAACAACTCTATAACAAACAACACAACTCTACGACAAACAATACAACGTCAGAACAACAACTCAAACAAACAAACAACGCGAGAACAAGCAACACAACGCACAAACAACAAGACAACGCGTGAACAAGACAAACGCGAGAACAACAACACAACGCGACAACAAACAATACAACGCGAGAAACAGACAACGCTAGAACAAACAAGACAACGCGAGAACAAGCAATACAACGCGACAACAAACAATACAACGCGAAACAAACAAGACAACGCGACAACAACAATGACAATGTCTAGAACAAACAAGACAACGCAGAACAAGACAACGCGGAAACAAACCATACAACGCTAAACAAGACAACTCGACAACAAACAAGACAACTCGAATAACAAACCATACAACTCTATAACAATACAACTCAATAACAAACAATACAACTCTATAACAATACAACTCTATAACAAACAATACAACTCTACAACAACAATACAACTCTATAACAAACAATACAACTCTATAACAATACAACTCTATAACAAACAATACAACTCTATAACAAACAATACAACTCAACAACAAACAATACAACTCTACAACAATCAATACAACTCTATAACAAACAATACAACTCTATAGCAATACAACTCAATAACAAACAATACAACTCTATAACAATACAACTCTATAACAATACAACTCTATAACAATACAACTCTATAACAAACAATACAACTCTATAACAAACAATACAACTCTAAAACAATACAACTCTATAACAATCAATACAACTCTATAACAATACAACTCTATAACAAACAATACAACTCTATAACAAACAATACAACTATATAAAACAAAAGGATCTTTGTTATAGAATGTACATCGATACAGTCCTAACACACATGCGGAGAAAAAAGTAATTCTATAGAAGTCATTCTATACAAACATTACTCCGTTAACATTGAAATATAACTCCTAGATAAAGAACTCAACAATAACTACACCTATAAATAGTAACACAATATAACACTTACTTTGGAGGTTGATACATTTTTTGAATGTCTCTGTTATGATTTCTAAAAAAAAAAGATTTCTAAAGCATTATGCAGGTAATTTGAGATTGACAATTGTATTGCAATAGGCATGCAATTATGTAACTCTTGTTTTAAAACAACAACAACATGAACTTGCTTCTACAGCTCCCTTCTATTAAAGTACACTTTACAATTTGTTTATTCAAAATCATACCATTAAATGTTTGTGAATTATGCAATGATGTCTGTTTACGTCATGAGCATGTAAGCAATTTCAGTCTGTTCTATTCATAGACAGAGGAGTTTCCCTTGGGTGACTGGCAGTATGTCATATCTGTATACGGCCATATGCCAATTGTCTATAGATATTAGGTTTAATTATATTCAAAAACCCATGTCTAGCTCAGAATTTACTATCTGTCCCATTTGGGCATAGTTATAAACGATATTTTGACAATAAAACAGAAAGTCTGTTTTGGTCAAAGTTAAGTAGGACACAATGCAACAAAACCATCTACTGTTTTACGTTCCACCATTTCAGGGGCATATAGTGTTACCCTAAGCTTGGCTGTCATCATTTTCTCATTCTGTCATTTTATCCTAATCTCGTTTCCACTCAAAAGAACAGTCATTTGGGGTGTAGTTGTAGAATGATAATATACAGGTCAAATTCTGAGCTGGTTATGGTCAATTTTTTTTTTTTTGTGTTATAGTAAGTTTACTGATTGTAATTTAATAATCAAAATTTTAAAAAACAAAACCGCTATGATTAATTGTCCAGTCGTCAGGTAGTTGACCTACATTAAAACTGGAAAGCCTTGATTAACTTGAATCTAAAAAAAGAAAAATAACAGAAAAAAGGTATACCAAAGGTTTAGAATCTTTTGTTTTTATTACATTGTTCCAGTCCCTTATAGTTTTGTTTCAGTGGTGTACTAATATTCTGAAAACAGTTATTGCCTCCAAACAAACCCAATAACACTAACAAGTCCTGAAGGACTGCAAATAAGGTACACAAAGACACCAGAATTGGCTACTGTAAAGAGCTCAGCTAAGTTTACAAATTATTGTTATTTTATTTTAATTCACTGTGGTCAATGAAATTTAATTAAGCAGCAAACATAACGAGTTCCCATGGCATTTGCTCACCATACATCTTGCTGCCATATCGAATATAACAAGCTTAAAACCACTGTTCAATACTTATATTTACATTGCCTTAGCATTTTCATCAATTGTGAAAACTGAACACTCAAAAAGGATACCGACTTCTAGCTGTTTAATTTACATTTTCAACTTTTTCTGCAAAACCGATGAACCAGATTTCATGAAATTTGATAGAGGCTTCCATGGCCAAAGATCAAATAGAAATGTGAATTATGTTATCCACACACCCCAGAGGAGGCTGAGGGGCAGAGCCAAAAGGGTCAAATTGACCAAAATTCTAAAAGCTTCCTCCCAAGACCCAGATAAGGTAGAATCAAATACTCTACATAGATAGAAAGCTTGGTCTAAGATGCTTTACCAAAATTTTGAATTTCATAAACCTGGTGTCTCACCTATGCCCTTGGCGAGGGGTAAACATTTTAAAAGTTTATATAGCAAAATCACATTTTTGACTGTTTATCAGCATAATTATAAGGATGACAGTTTGATGGTATACACATGCATATGTTGGCCCTGACTGACCTTCTTGGCTGATGGAGGGGCCAAAAAAGGTCAAATTGACTGAATATCTCAAAACTCAGATGACAGTTAAGGCCCATGGGCCTGGATCTTCATTTTTGTGTGTATTTCGTCAAAGATGACTTTGTTTTATCGTATATGGTGCTGCAGGAATAGAGAATGTTTGTGTGTATTTCGTTAAAGATGACTTTACATGGATTCCACTAATAACTGATGTGATCCATCAATTTATTGTCCCTGCCCTAGTTATCAAAAACAAGGATTACCCAGGATATAAACATCAGTTACAGAACACTGTCGACATCAGGAAATTAGCATGTAGATACGAGTTACAATTCGTAACTGAGACATCTCCTATCTTTACTGCAAGTCAATTTCATATACATAGAATTTAAATCTGCATATTTTGAAATTTGCATTTAGATTTGAAATTAACTAAAAGAAAAAAAGTATAGATTTATTTAAATTGTTCATTTACAAGTTTGGAGACAGGGTGACATGTATTTTTGTAGGAATTGGAATATATACTGATAGAGAATAAGAACCTCTTTCAATTAGTGTCTTTGATTACAAAAAAAAAAAGTAAAAAAGGAAGAAGCTCTAACATTTGGTAGCCATGACAACAAATGGAGAATAGTTATTTTCTTCTTGACATTTTGATTGGTTGATGACATTTTGTCTGGGCTCCAGTTACTGGAAGTTTTGTACTTAATGAATACAACACAGTTGTTCTTGTCTACAATTGTCTGGTAAAGTTGTTGTCTTCATGTTAATGTTTCAGGGATTAATTTCCATTTTAACAAAATGTCTGGTTGAAGTAGCTAATCAGGATGTTTTCAATAACAATAATATTGTTCAAGTTTCCAAGAAACAAGGAAGTCTCCCCTTCATTAATCATTCTTGTGACTAAATTGTTGTGGAGTCTTTCTTGAAATCATCTTGGTCTTGTGTTCCACGTAATTCTTGCCATAAATCAGACGATTTGTATTCCATTTCCTAATCCTTAAGTTCACTCGGTGATTGAAAGCAGAGGTTTCAGTGTGGATAGAATTATACATTTATATAATATTTGTTATATATGCATATAATGTTAAATGATATTCAGTGAAAGATTTTAATTCATGAATACATTTGTTCCATGAATTAATGCAAGAAATTAATGTGAAATTAATGGGATTTTATGGAGATTGTCTTGGAAACCATTGTGTCTAAATTTTCTCTTAATCATGCTCAACATCAATATTGATGTCTTGATTACATGAATTTAATGTCTTTTTTTGTTGTTGATGAATTCTTTATAAATCGCTGTGCCTTAACTGGAAAATATGTAGTTTATGATATTTCATCATTTCTAACCAACCCAGGATAACTATCAACCTTCATATTGTTTTGAAACTTTTTTCTAGCAGTTAATGTACTTCTGAACAGTCGTATTATTTAAATGAAAATAATATTTTCTCAAGGTAGGTATGTATCATAACAAGAATGAAGACATGCAAGGGATAAGATTAATGGCCAATATTCCAAGTTGAAAGTCAGAGAGGGGCAAAAGTCAAGTGGTCAAGGTCCTACATTTAAATATTTTAGGTGAAAAGGAGGGGACTATATGTTTCATCCCCATCCGTTTGTTCATCCATTCGTCTGTCTGTCAGTCCATCCAATCAGTTTTTGGCATTTTTCTCAGCCATGTTTCAAAGTATGTAAGTGAAAGTTGGAATGTAACTTCAGTATGAGTAGCTTTAGATCAAGTTTGGGTTTCAGGATTTTTGGGTCAAGGTCACCATTTTTAGCAGGGGCCATATAAGTGGGCATTTAATTCAATTAAGCTCCAGTCTACCCTGAGTTAAATTACCTTGATAAACTTGTGACCTTTATAGAGATTATATTGGGAGGAGAAAGAGGTGGTCTTAGTTGACAGGTTTTTGTTTTAACAGGTGGCTTTTTAGAGTAGTATTTTTATGTAGCCGATACCTTGCTAACACAGAGGTGACCTCTACAACTGGTTATAACTGATCATCTCCTATACAACAACAGTTTTGTATTCTTTTGAAATGATTCATGTCCAACTTGATTTGCAGTTAAAATGCTTTGAAATGCTGTTAATTAATGATGTACAGAATTTATCATGTATGTCATGATAATTAGTATTTATTCCTGCAAGTGTCAATTAAGATGGCTATATGGAATTTATATTACCTAATATTAATTTCACAGCTTTAATCATCTTGGAATAATTTTTGACAGACCATACTTTATCTGTGTAAGTTATGATGTAGTTTCGAGTTGGAAATAAAAAAATGTTGCTTTGAGAATGACATGTTCAGAATGTTGATGAAGGAACCTAGAGTTTATGTATATATATATGTCAATGAGGGAAAGTCGAGGCCATCGATGTAATTCAGAAACCAACCTTGGGAATAATTTAAAAACCCTTCTTTTCATTTGAAAGACAAATGACAACATCAGGGTCTGATTCCGCCCACACTTAAAAACAAATGAGGAAATTATAATCAATTCATCTTGACAGATAAAAATTCAATGTCATTGTCTGCAGAAGCGACTGTTAATCTGGCGATAAGTAAAGGATGGTTGAAGGAGCCATTGTCGCCTTCAGAGTACGACCTGTATGATGAGAGTGTCAGAGTAACTACCTGTATGATGAGAGTGTCGGAGTAACTACCTGTATGATGAGAGTGTTGGAGTACTACCTGTATGATGAGAGTGTCGGAGTAACTACCTGTATGATGAGAGTGTCAGAGTAACTACCTGTATGATGAGAGTGTCAGAGTAACTACCTGTATGATGAGAGTGTCAGAGTAACTACCTGTATGATGAGAGTGTTAGAGTAACTACCTGTATGATGAGAGTGTCGGAGTAACTACCTGTATGATGAGAGTGTCAGAGTAACTACCTGTATGATGAGAGTGTTAGAGTAACTACCTGTATGATGAGAGTGTTGGAGTACTACCTGTATGATGAGAGTGTCAGAGTAACTACCTGTATGATGAGAGTGTCAGAGTAACTACCTGTATGATGAGAGTGTCAGAGTAACTACCTGTATGATGAGAGTGTTAGAGTAACTACCTGTATGATGAGAGTGTTGGAGTACTACCTGTATGATGAGAGTGTCAGCGTAACTACCTGTATGATGAGAGTGTCGGAGTACTACCTGTATGATGAGAGTGTTGGAGTACTACCTGTATGATGAGAGTGTAGGAGTAACTACCTGTATGA
This sequence comes from Pecten maximus, assembly GCF_902652985.1. Taxonomy (NCBI): domain Eukaryota; kingdom Metazoa; phylum Mollusca; class Bivalvia; order Pectinida; family Pectinidae; genus Pecten; species Pecten maximus. Next base: position 28,708,858 of record NC_047019.1, read on the forward strand.
TGAGAGTGTTAGAGTAACTACCTGTATGATGAGAGTGTCAGAGTACTACCTGTATGATGAGAGTGTCAGAGTAACTACCTGTATGATGAGAGTGTCAGAGTAACTACCTGTATGATGAGAGTGTCAGAGTAACAAACTGTATGATGAGAGTGTCCGAATACTACCTGTATGATGAGAGTGTCAGAGTAACTACCTGTATGATGAGAGTGTCGGAGTAACTACCTGTATGATGAGAGTGTCAGAGTAACTACCTATATGATGAGAGTGTCAGAGTAACTACATGTACCTGTATGATGAGAGTGTCGGAGTACTACCTGTATGATGAGAGTGTTAGCGTAACTACCTGTATGATGAGAGTGTCGGAGTACTACCTGTATGATGAGAGTGTTGGAGTAACTACCTGTATGATGAGAGTGTCAGAGTAACTACCTGTATGATGAGAGTGTCAGAGTAACTACCTGTATGATGAGAGTGTCAGAGTAACTACCTGTATGATGAGAGTGTCAGAGTAACTACCTGTATGATGAGAGTGTAGGAGTAACTACCTGTATGATGAGAGTGTTAGAGTAACTACCTGTATGATGAGAGTGTCAGAGTACTACCTGTATGATGAGAGTGTCGGAGTAACTACCTGTATGATGAGAGTGTTAGAGTAACTACCTGTATGATGAGAGTGTCAGAGTAACTACCTGTATGATGAGAGTGTCCGAATACTACCTGTATGATGAGAGTGTCAGAGTAACTACCTGTATGATGAGAGTGTCGGAGTAACTACCTGTATGATGAGAGTGTCAGAGTAACTACCTATATGATGAGAGTGTCAGAGTAACTACATGTACCTGTATGATGAGAGTGTCGGAGTACTACCTGTATGATGAGAGTGTTAGCGTAACTACCTGTATGATGAGAGTGTCGGAGTACTACCTGTATGATGAGAGTGTTGGAGTAACTACCTGTATGATGAGAGTGTCAGAGTAACTACCTGTATGATGAGAGTGTCAGAGTAACTACCTGTATGATGAGAGTGTCAGAGTAACTACCTGTATGATGGGAGTGTTGGAGTACTACCTGTATGATGAGAGTGTCAGAGTAACTACCTGTGTGATGAGAGTGTCAGAGTAACTACCTGTATGATGAGAGTGTCAGAGTAACTAACTGTATGATGAGAGTGTCGGAGTACTACCTGTATGATGAGAGTGTCAGAGTAACTACATGTACCTGTATGATGAGAGTGTCAGAGTACTACCTGTATGATGAGAGTGTTAGAGTAACTACCTGTATGATGAGAGTGTCAGAGTAACTACCTGTATGATGAGAGTGTCAGAGTAACTACCTGTATGATGAGAGTGTCAGAGTAACTACCTGTATGATGAGAGTGTCAGAGTAACTACATGTACCTGTATGATGAGAGTGTCGGAGTACTACCTGTATGATGAGAGTGTCAGAGTAACTACCTGTATGATGAGAGTGTCAGAGTAACTACCTGTATGATGAGAGTGTCGGAGTAACTACCTGTATGATGAGGGTGTCAGAGTAACTACCTGTATGATGAGGGTGTCAGAGTAACTACCTGTATGATGAGAGTGTCAGAGTAACTACCTGTATGATGAGAGTGTCCGAATACTACCTGTATGATGAGAGTGTCAGAGTAACTACCTGTATGATGAGAGTGTCAGAGTAACTACCTGTATGATGAGAGTGTCGGAGTAACTACCTGTATGATGAGAGTGTCAGAGTAACTACCTATATGATGAGAGTGTCGGAGTACTACCTGTATGATGAGAGTGTCGGAGTAACTACCTGTATGATGAGAGTGTCGGAGTAACAACCTGTATGATGAGAGTGTTGGAGTAACTACCTGTATGATGAGAGTGTCGGAGTAACTACCTGTATGATGAGAGTGTTAGAGTAACTACCTGTATGATGAGAGTGTTAGAGTAACTACCTGTATGATGAGAGTGTTAGAGTAACTACCTGTATGATGAGAGTGTCAGAGTAACTACCTGTATGATGAGAGTGTCGGAGGAACTACCTGTATGATGAGAGTGTTAGAGTAACTACCTGTATGATGAGAGTGTCAGAGTAACTACCTGTATGATTAACTACCTGTATGATGAGAGTGTCAGAGTAACTAACTGTATGATGAGAGTGTCGGAGTAACTACCTGTATAATGAGAGTGTTAGAGTAACTACCTGTATGATGAGAGTGTCAGAGTAACTACCTGTATGATGAGAGTGTCAGAGTAACTACCTGTATGATGAGAGTGTCAGAGTAACTACCTGTATGATGAGAGTGTCAGAGTAACTACCTGTATGATGAGAGTGTCAGAGTAACTACCTGTATGATGAGAGTGTCAGAGTAACTACCTGTATGATGAGAGAGATCGGAGTACTACCTGTATGATGAGAGTGTCAGAGTAACTACCTGTATGATGAGAGTGTCGGAGTACTACCTGTATGATGAGAGTGTTGGAGTACTACCTGTATGATGAGAGTGTCAGAGTAACTACATGTACCTGTATGATGAGAGTGTCGGAGTACTACCTGTATGATGAGAGTGTTAGAGTAACTACCTGTATGATGAGAGTGTCAGAGTAACTACCTGTATGATGAGAGTGTCAGAGTAACTACCTGTATGATGAGTGTCAGAGTAACTACCTGTATGATGAGAGTGTCAGAGTAACTACCTGTATGATGAGAGTGTCAGAGTACTACCTGTATGATGAGTGTCGGGGTACTACCTGTATGATGAGAGTGTAGGAGTACTACCTGTATGATGAGAGTGTTAGAGTAACTACCTGTATGATGAGAGTTTCAGAGTAACTACCTGTATGATGAGAGTTTCAGAGTAACTACCTGTATGATGAGAGTGTCGGAGTAACTACCTGTATGATGAGAGTGTCAGAGTAACTACCTGTATGATGAGAGTGTTGGAGTACTACCTGTATGATGAGAGTGTCAGAGTAACTACCTGTATGATGAGATTGTCAGAGTAACTACCTGTATGATGAGAGTGTCAGAGTAACTACCTGTATGATGAGAGTGTCAGAGTAACTACCTGTATGATGAGAGTGTCGGAGTACTACCTGTATGATGAGAGTGTCAGAGTAACTACCTGTATGATGAGAGTGTCAGAGTAACTACCTGTATGATGAGAGTGTCAGAGTAACTACCTGTATGATGAGAGTGTCGGAGTAACTACCTGTATGATGAGAGTGTCAGAGTAACTACCTGTATGATGAGAGTGTCAGAGTAACTACCTGTATGATGAGAGTGTCGGAGTACTACCTGTATGATGAGAGTGTCAGAGTAACTACCTGTATGATGAGAGTGTCAGAGTAACTACCTGTATGATGAGAGTGTCAGAGTAACTACCTGTATGATGAGAGTGTCAGAGTTACTACCTGTATGATGAGAGTGTCAGAGTAACTACCTGTATGATGGGAGTGTCAGAGTAACTACCTGTATGATGAGAGTGTTGGAGTAACTACCTGTATGATGAGAGTGTCAGAGTAACTACCTGTATGATGAGAGTGTCAGAGTAACTACCTGTATGATGAGAGTGTTGGAGTACTACCTGTATGATGAGTGTCAGAGTAACTACCTGTATGATGAGAGTGTCAGAGTAACTACATGTACCTGTATGATGAGAGTGTCAGAGTACTACCTGTATGATGAGAGTGTCAGAGTAACTACCTGTATGATGAGAGTGTCAGAGTAACTACCTGTATGATGAGAGTGTCAGAGTAACTACCTATATGATGAGAGTGTCAGAGTAACTACATGTACCTGTATGATGAGAGTGTCGGAGTACTACCTGTATGATGAGAGTGTCAGAGTAACTACCTGTATGATGAGAGTGTAGGAGTAACTACCTGTATGATGAGAGTGTCAGAGTAACTACCTGTATGATGAGAGTGTCAGAGTAACTACCTATATGATGAGAGTGTCAGAGTAACTACATGTACCTGTATGATGAGAGTGTCGGAGTACTACCTGTATGATGAGAGTGTCAGAGTAACTACCTGTATGATGAGAGTGTCGGAGTACTACCTGTATGATGAGAGTGTCAGAGTAACTACCTGTATGATGAGAGTGTCAGAGTAACTACCTGTATGATGAGAGTGTCAGAGTAACTACCTGTATGATGAGAGTGTCAGAGTAACTACCTGTATGATGAGAGTGTCAGAGTAACTACCTGTATGATGAGAGTGTCCGAATACTACCTGTATGATGAGAGTGTCAGAGTAACTACCTGTATGATGAGAGTGTCAGAGTAACTACCTGTATGATGACAGTGTCAGAGTAACTACCTATATGATGAGAGTGTCGGAGTAACTACCTGTAAGATGAGAGTGTCAGAGTAACTACCTGTATGATGAGAGTGTCAGAGTAACTACCTGTATGATGAGAGTGTCAGAATAACTACCTGTATGATGAGAGTGTCAGAGTAACTACCTGTATGATGAGAGTGTAGGAGTAACTACCTATATGATGAGAGTGTAGGAGTAACTACCTGTATGATGAGAGTGTCAGAGTAACTACCTATATGATGAGAGTGTCGGAGTATTACCTGTATGATGAGAGTGTCGGAGTAACTACCTGTATGATGAGAGTGTCGGAGTACTACCTGTATGATGAGAGTGTCGGAGTAACTACCTGTATGATGAGAGTGTCGGAGTAACTACCTGTATGATGAGAGTGTAGGAGTAACTACTTGTATGATGAGAGTGTTGGAGTACTACCTGTATGATGAGAGTGTTGGAGTTACTACCTGTATGATGAGAGTGTTGGAGTACTACCTGTATGATGAGAGTGTTAGAGTAACTACCTGTATGATGAGAGTGTTAGAGTAACTACCTGTATGATGAGAGTGTTAGAGTAACTACCTGTATGATGAGAGTGTCGGAGTAACTACCTGTATGATGAGAGTGTAGGAGTAACTACCTGTATGATGAGAGTGTCAGAGTAACTACCTGTATGATTAACTACCTGTATGATGAGAGTGTCAGAGTAACTACCTGTATGATGAGAGTGTCAGAGTAACTACCTGTATAATGAGAGTGTTAGAGTAACTACCTGTATGATGAGAGTGTCAGAGTAACTACCTGTATGATAAGAGTGTCAGAGTAACTACCTGTATGATGAGAGTGTCAGAGTAACTACCTGTATGATGAGAGTGTCAGAGTAACTACCTGTATGATGAGAGTGTCAGAGTAACTACCTGTATGATGAGAGAGATCAGAGTACTACCTGTATGATGAGAGTGTCAGAGTAACTACCTGTATGATGAGAGTGTCGGAGTACTACCTGTATGATGAGAGTGTTGGAGTACTACCTGTATGATGAGAGTGTAGGAGTAACTACCTGTATGATGAGAGTGTCAGAGTAACTACCTGTATGATGAGAGTGTCAGAGTAACTACCTGTATGATGAGTGTCGGGGTACTACCTGTATGATGAGAGTGTTGGAGTAACTACCTGTATGATGAGAGTGTCAGAGTAACTACCTGTATGATGAGAGCGTCAGAGTAACTACCTGTATGATGAGAGTGTCAGAGTACTACCTGTATGATGAGAGTGTCAGAGTAACTACCTGTATGATGAGAGTGTCAGAATAACTACCTGTATGATGAGAGTGTCAGAGTAACTACCTGTATAATGAGAGTGTCAGAGTAACTACCTGTATGATGAGAGTGTCAGAATAACTACCTGTATGATGAGAGTGTCAGAGTAACTACCTGTATAATGAGAGTGTCAGAGTAACTACCTGTATGATGAGAGTGTTGGAGTACTACCTGTATGATGAGAGTGTCAGAGTAACTACCTGTATGATGAGAGTGTCAGAGTAACTAACTGTATGATGAGAGTGTCAGAGTAACTACCTGTATGATGAGAGTGTCAGAGTAACTACCTATATGATGAGAGTGTTGGAGTACTACCTGTATGATGAGAGTGTAGGAGTAACTACCTGTATGATGAGAGTGATAGAGTAACTACCTTTATGATGAGAGTGTCGGAGTAACTACCTGTATGATGAGAGTGTTAGAGTAACTACCTGTATGATGAGAGTGTCAGAATAACTACCTGTATGATGAGAGTGTCAGAGTAACTACCTGTATGATGAGAGTATCAGAGTAACTACCTGTATGATGAGAGTGTCAGAGTAACTACCTGTATGATGAGAGTGTCAGAGTAACTACCTGTATGATGAGAGTGTCAGAGTAACTACCTGTATGATGAGAGTGTTGGAGTAACTACCTGTATGATGAGAGTGTCAGAGTAACTACCTGTATGATGAGAGTGTCAGAGTAACTACCTGTATAATGAGAGTGTCAGAGTAACTACCTATATGATGAGAGTGTTGGAGTACTACCTGTATGATGAGAGTGTAGGAGTAACTACCTGTATGATGAGAGTATCAGAGTAACTACCTGTATGATGAGAGTGTCAGAGTAACTACCTGTATGATGAGAGTGTCAGAGTAACTACCTGTATGATGAGAGTGTCAGAGTAACTACCTGTATGATGAGAGTGTTGGAGTAACTACCTGTATGATGAGAGTGTCAGAGTAACTACCTGTATGATGAGAGTGTCAGAGTAACTACCTGTATAATGAGAGTGTTGGAGTAACTACCTGTATGATGAGAGTGTCAGAGTAACTACCTGTATGATGAGAGTGTCAGAGTTACTACTGCAGCTGAGAGATAATAATATTGCTGCAGTGTGAATATGGAATTTCTTATTGAAATGAAGATGGGATCATTGTTTTTAAAAAGAAAAGCAGGCCCATTTGATCTTGTTCTTCTTCAGTGACTTAACTCAGTTACTTACATTTGGCTGTTTGATGGCTTGATTCAATCGATCTCAGGTAGCTGAAATCACAAGAGTGTGCTTGTGCTGTGCTGGTTTTGTCATTGGGTCAACATACTGTACCCTATTTACATACTATTGATAAGTTGTGACAAGCATCCTGTATGTTCAATGAGCTACTACTACCTGCCTTAAACTGACCCTGGTCATTCAGGCCATTTAAATAAGAGTGTGTGTGTTAAAGTACTGGAGGAATACACAATATACAATTCTGCAAAATGATTGACTGTACAATTCTGCAGTATTTGACTATACAGTTCTACAATGTTTGACTGTACAATTCTGCAGTGTTTGACAATACAGTTAAGCAATGTTTGACTATACAGTTTTACAATGTTTGACTATATAGTTTTTCAATGTTTGACTATACAGTTCTACAATGTTTGACTATATAGTTCTGCAATGTTTGACTATAGTGGACCCGCGATAATCCGGATGCCGATAGTCCGGAAAACTCACAGTCCGGACGGAAATGCACGGGAACGGATTTCCGTAACGTTATTTGTACTCACCAGTCCGGAAATTCGGATTCCAATTCCGGAAGCCCATTTTGGGAACGGAACATACTTTTCATTAGTAAATTTCCCTCAATAATCCGGACGATTTTTTCACCACGAGGAGAAAAAAATGTCGGGGCAAGTCACCCGTGTCGACAGCTGTACAGACTATAGCTTTACACTGTGCGTAGTCATAGCGACCGCTAATGTCATAGCCCCGGGTGTTTACCTGTGTTACAATGTGTAGCTTTTGTTTTTATAACGGTACATTGCTGAATTTATGCACAAACATACAGTATGTGATACGATAATTAATCAATCTCAAATACATGTAATAATTTATGATCGGTAATTAACATCATTAACACCTGTATTGGGTAAACACGGATATCGGCTTTGTAACACCGTTACGTGAAACGACGACTCATTGAAAGATACATGTTATTAATTACATACACATTTACGTATTAAGCAGTGATCAGAAGAACTGGGTTGATTACACACAAATTAGTCAATAGTCGTCTGATACTTTTAAAACTAAGCGTCACATTGTTAAGTGAATACGGCTTGAATAATTATCGGACATGTTGGGTAGTTCTCGCTGGTGTCGCGTACTTTTAAATAGATAGCTTGGGGTTTCTGGTACGTAAAAATCATTAAAAAAACATGGACTGACGGTAAGTTGTAAAATCCGGGTATTTTATTTAAGGTATTTAACGTTTGTAATTTCTACTTGTTTGTGAACCTCCGGGACGTGACACATGTGTGTTGTTTGTAGGTCACATATGCCCGCTATATATAAAACAACTATCACTTTACATGCTCTTTTAAAAACATAGTTTATTTTTTACTTTCTACAAAACAAAACAAAAAGAATCATATCAGAAACATAAGTATATTTATTGTTAAAAAGTCTGACAA